>NC_079221.1:41992871-41995371 GCF_029633865.1 Lampris incognitus
TTTCTGGGGGGGGGGGGGCTTGTTTTTTTAGCGCCGGCACGAGCACACGTCAGGAGAGATTATCCACCGATTTCTTGTTAGAACCTCCAATCACTCCAATTACGTTTGCTCCAAAGCTGACTTTTCCCAGTCATCGTCCAGGGATTTCTTCAGCCATCAATTAGAGACGTCGCTTCTAATCTGAGCCGGCTTCCAGACACTGGTCATTTCCCATTAGAGTCCTTTTCCCCGGGCTCCTGCAGAGCGATAGACATCTCCGCAGCTCATAGAGGAGACATGGAGGAGACCATAATTAAAGAGGGTGGCATTTACTCCAGTCAGGCCCTCTCGGAGATCTGAATCTGCAATTACCTTTCAGAAAATAGCATTGTCGGGGCAGGTCCACGTTAATAATGCCCCCCCCATCTCTGGGGCAGGATGCAGAATGCCATCATTTCCCACTGAAGCCGCGCTTTGATTGTTCGTTGCGTCACCAGGGATACCAGCCAGCTCTACTGTAGTCAATGTACACGCGAGAAACCGATCCGCCGGGCCGCTGGCGGGAACCGTCCGCTCGAGTAATTGGGCGGCGACGGGGGCAACCGCGCGTGTAAAGGCTCTTGAAGTGTCACTAAACACTTTACTCATAAAGGGTTTTATTATCGCTGCAACGCGACACTGATGAGCCACCACACGCCCAGACTCTTCTAAAGGCTTCTGTCTTGCTTACTCTCTCTCTCTCTCTCTCTCTCTCTCTCTCTCTCTCTCTCTCTCTCTCTCTCTCTCTCTCTCTCTCTCTCTCTCTCTCTCTCTCTCTCTCTCTCTCTCTTTTCCTCTCTCTCTCTCTCTCTCTCTCTCTCTCTCTCTCTCTCTCTCTCTCTCTCTCTCTCTCTCTCTCTCTGTTCCCCCCCCCCCCCCCCCCCCCCCTCTCTCTCTCTCTCTTCTCTCTCTCTCTCTCGCTCTATCTCTCTGTTCCTCTCTCTCTCTTGCTCTCTCTGCCCCCCCCCTCTCTCTCTCTTACTCTATCTCTCTCTCTCTCTTGCTCTATTTGCCCCCCCTCTCGCTTTCTCTCTGGCTCCCTCTGCCCCCCCCTCACTCTGGCTCTCTTGCTCCCTCTGTTCCCCCTCTCTCTCTCAGCTCTCTCTGTTCCTCTCTCTCTGTCGCTCTCTCTCTCTTGCTCTCTCTGCCCCCCCTCTCTCTCTTGCTGTCTCTGCCACCCCCCCTCAGCTCTCTCCCTGGCTCTCTCTGTCCCCCCCCCCCCCTCAAACTGGCTCTCTTGCTCTCTCTGTTCCCCCTCTCTCTCTCGCTCTCTCTGTTCATCTCTCGCTCTCTCTCTCTGTCCCCCTCTCTCTCTCGCTCTCTGTCGCTCTCTGTCGCTCTCTCTCTCTCTCTCTGTTCTCTCCCCCTCGCTCGCTTTCTCTGTTCCTCTCTCTCTCTCTCTCTCTCTCTCTCTCTCTCTCTCTCTCTCTCTCTCTCTCTCTCTCTCTCTCTCTCTCTCTCTCTCTCTCTCTCTCTCTCTCTCGCTCACACACACACACACACATACACACCCGTGCACGGTGCATGCAACCAGGCTCTATCCCCCTAAGCCTCAGCAAGCTCATGCCAGACTTTCGAGATACTTTATCAAGTACATAAGGACCATTTGCACAGAAGGCAATTAAAAGCTTTAGTGGTTCCTGCAGGCAGAGGGGTAGTTTGGGGGCCCCCAGTCGACACATGAGCCAGCACCCTTATTGGACAGGGCCGGCTTTGTGTAGCAAAATGGCTCCAGTAATTTATACCAAATAGACTCCAGGTAGGGTACGAGAGCCAAGAGGAAGGCATCGGCATTAATCAATATGAAATTATCCTGGAGGTAATTTGTGGAGGGCAGCCACGCACCTGCCTAGAATGCGATCGGGGAAACCTACAGGAAAAAAAACAAAATAAATAAATAAGTGCCCTAAACACTGAAAATCTGGTGCACAGAACAAGACACGAGATCAGCAATCAGATCCGATTGTTTGTCAAACGCTGCGGAAAGGAGATGAAAGCGGGCAGAAAACAGTGGAAATAATGAATGCTAAACCCTTTTGATAAGCGTGAATTGAGGAGCAAAACGAGGTTTGATGAAATTCTCAAAACACCCCGAGCGCACAGAGACAGCGAGACTGTGAGGGGCGGGGCCTCGCCAGAGCGATTCGTGGGTAAGTCGGTGTTTAAAGTTGGCCTCGCCTAACAAATGGGCGGGAAAAAAAAGTTCGGGACATGTTTTTCGGTGTGGTGGGGGTCGGGGGGGGTGGGTGCTTGGTCATTTCTGGTTGTGGCGATAAGCATGTCCTTAAAATGACCATATGCAAAGGTGGAGATGGCGAAGATAGCCGACCGATTATCCCCGTTTGCATATCTTCCAATCAATCCGCTTGCGGCATTTACATGCGGCGGGCGCGCCCGGTGTGCCACGGACACCTGATCGGTCTCTCGTGCACCCGGCTTCCGCTCACACGGCTCGCCTCGTCGCTAAAGGAAGTAGCTCGTG
>NC_079221.1:41997871-42180371 GCF_029633865.1 Lampris incognitus
TATTTGTATTATCTATATTGCCTTTTACATTGATATTTGTATGTACATTAGTTTTGTCCTCCATATTTTCCCTTATATACATTGATATATATGATTATACCCGGGGTCAAGATGAATTGCTCTCAGTAAATCTACCAGCAAACTCTGACATTTGACTTTTTTTTTTTGTTTTAGTGTCTAACTATTTTTTGGAGATAGTCAAAGCATTTATGAACTTTGCAATATCTCAAATATGTCCCCGTTTTCTCATAGGGATACAATAATTGCCAAATAGAACAGCATAGAACACACTTTGTGTCATTTTTACATACACACAGTGCATGTGTGTTCTGCATTTAACCCAACCTATTGTAGGTTGGGTTAAATGTGCCTGTGCCCTTGCTCAGGGGCACAGGCAGGAGTATTAACCCTAACATGCATGTCTTTTTTGATGGTGGGAGGAAACCGGAGCACCCGGAGGAAACCCACGCAGACACGGGGAGAACATGCAAACTCCACACAGAAAGGACCTGGGACGGCCTGGGGTTCGAACCCAGGACCTTCTTGCCGTGAGGCAACAGTGCTAACCACTATGGGGCACCAAATGTAAAAATTAGGTTAGGTTAATATTTAGCTCACTACATATTTATATCTATATTTATATTATACTATATATTTATATAATGTATATTTATATTAACTCACTCTTAACCCCATAAACCACTGGGCTGCCATGCCAACCAAAATGTACTTCTAAATGCCAGAAATTAATGTCCTTATGGACATGGACCCATAACCTACCCACAAAGCAGAAGAGAGTACAGCCTATAAGGAATTTAACAGGGCAAATGAATGGGTGTAACCATTCCAAGAAGGGCTTCACTATCACTTTACTCTCATTTTATGGACGCTGGGTGTCATGCATGAGGGAAAAACAAGTGTACACTTTTATGTGAGCGATTACATGTAGATATAAAGACATCCCAGCAGCCAGAGCAATTCAGACTGCAGGTTTAAAGGCAGCTCTCTGAAAGTGGCATTAAATCATGTTGTGGACACAAATCCTCATAAGCAACATACACATGGAGAAAGTGGCAGCCGGTTATTCATGTTCATTTGCTGGCGTGTCGAAAACGTAATTTAGCAAAGTTGAAGTCGGCCATTTGGTTTACCCGAAAACATTCAATTTCGTAGCTAACAGGTAGAATTATCGAGTCACCTCATAAAGGTGAATCTTTAATACTGAGCCGTGGTCCCTTCGGTGACATTGTACAACACAGCCAACACACTTGTTACTGAGATTAAAAGAGCTATATGCATGGTTGGTAGGAAATAATGGATTTAGCTGGATCAAGCTCATTATGCATGCAGTTATTCAGGAATCTGCCTGTGGATTATGTGCCGCTCACCTCTAAAGTGGCAGTTGACGTGTGAAATGTAGTGTAGAACATCAGAGGCAGCCGGCCTCCTACTGATACCGCTGCTGTCCTTTTCTGTAGACTGAAAAGATGTCCTCGCTCCAACACCGTTAATTGTATGGGCTAAGCTTAGGGAAAGCAATATAATCAAGTTCTGCCTCTCCATCTTTTCCTACTGCCAGACAATGCCCAAGGATTGTTTAAATGGTGAGCATCTGGATGCAATAGGTGCCAGTCTAAGTGAGTGTAGATGAAACCTTGAATATTACAAATAACTCTGTCATAGATTTTAACTATTTAAGCAGATGGGAATTTATTTGGAAATATGTCTTTCAGTGCAAATCCTAAATATGATTGGTAAGAGGTGTGCATATTTCAAAACGTTCAGTAATTGTGAACCACATCCACTATAAGGTATTCCAATGCAAATTGAATTGAGGTAAAGGACAAGTTGGATGTCACAGTGATTGAAATGGTCTCCTCAGTAAAAGGAGAGACTAATTTTCCTCTCTGCATATTTTTTCATAAAAGATCCCATATGTCCCCCCCCCCCATCTGACATTCAATATCCTCTACAAAGTTGAGCCACATGACCGACCAGTGTGATTACTTAGAAAACTGCAGCAGCTCCGAAGAAATATACAAGATGAATGATCGGCAATGTTTTGCATCAACTCTTGGTTAAAGGTTCATGCATTTGGTTTAAGAGTTACGCACTTCCTGGCTAATACCTCAACTGGGATACTGGCTCACTGTTTTATACCATGTCTTTGTGCATGCTCATTAATCCAGGTAAGAAACCCAAAGAGAGTTGAATCAGTTCACCTGGACACAACGTTTATGAGGGAAACGTTTCATCACTCATCTAAGTGACCTCTTCAGTCTCAGCTGACTGCAGGTACCCCCACCCTTATAAACAATACAGTGGCGTAACGGCTGAAAACAACGATCGGGTTCATATGCAAACTGCCAGGAGCATCAACTAGAGTTTTAAAGGCCATGTGTACTATTCACAGAGGACTGGAGAATGTTTGCAATCACAGCATTGCAAGATGATGACAGATGTACTCTTAGAGTCTTGGCCTGACATGTTAGCACTTCTGTGTTGTGCCATCCTCTTGGCCAGCGTCTGTTTGGTTTCCCTGATGTACAAGTCACGGCAGTCCTCCTGGCACTTAACAGCATACACTATATTTGCTCTGTTTGTGCTGGGTGACCCGATCCTTGGGGTGGACCAATTTCTGGCACAGCTTTTTTTTGGGGGGGGGGGGGGTTGGGGTTTGAAAGCAACTGAGATGCAGTGTTTGGAAAATACGCATCTCAACTGTTCTGACATTCCCACCACATATGGAATCACCACTGGTTTATGGTTAGACAGCTGTTGTCCTTCTCCTCTCTTCGATCGGCTGGTGCACTGTTTGGACGTCTTCCTGGCTTTGACAAATGCCCAACTAGGATAACTACACTTAACCAAGGCCTGTTTAACATTCCCAGCTGCTGTGTCAGTGGGGCATTGTAAGCTTGGTGGTACAGCATCCTGATGCCTCCTACTTTTGCGCTCCAGTCAATAATGAAAGTCAAACCTTAAGTACTGATCGGTATGTGTTTATTTATGGAAAACATCAACAATCAAATGTCCCCCATCAGCAATTGCAATTTCACAGTGTAAGAAGGCTAACCTGTCACATCCTCCCTGGTGAACTTGATGTGGTTAAAGCTTAAAACTTATTTTTCTGAGACGGCGTCACCATTTCACAAAAATCATATGAACAGCAATGGATGAACTGCAGTGGCAACCCCTAATGGGAGCAGCTGAAAGTAGTAGTGGTAGTAGTAGTAGTAATAGTAGTAGTAGCAGTATGGATAGCGGAAGCAGAGCGGAAGCAGAGCGGAAGCGAAACGGAAGTGAACAAGGTGGCAGAGATTTTACCGGAACTACAAAAGCTTCTGAAACCCTGCTTGGTTCACACAGATTCGAATGCTTTTCCAGCTGGAAGCTACTTACCCATGGAATGGCCAAACTCATTCAGAAAGTCAGATCGAGTTTTAGAGCTTTGGAGGGAGATAGGCTAAAAGCAGATGAGCTTATGCAGGCAAGACCAGAAATTGTCCGGCGTGTGGAGCAAGAGGCCTTTAAAGAAGAAATCGATAGTCTGTCCAAAGGAGAGATTGTCTCAAAACACAGTCCTCTCAGAAACCTGGATCCTATCCTGGATACCGATGGTGTGGTGAGGATTGGTGGCCGCATGTCATCAGCTGCAATTCCTTGGGAAGAGAAACATCCGATAAGCATTCCTAAAAGCCACCACATCGCTACTTTGCTGGTGCAGTACTACCATGAATGAGTCACACACCGGGGCAGGCACATCACGGAAGGGGCCATCAGGTCTGCTGGGCTGTGGATCCTGGGAGGAAAGAGACTGGTATTCAGCATCATTCATAAGTGTGTCACCTGTCGGAGGTTAAGAGGAAACATGGAAAACCAAAAAATGTCCAACTTACCTTCTGATCGTCTAACCCAAGCTCCTCCATCCACACATGTTGGATTAGATGTGTTTGGGCCGTGGACGATCTGTGCTCGTTGTACCAGGGGAGGCCTCTCAGAACACAAGCGCTGGGCCATCATGTTTACCTGTTTAGTCACAAGAGAAGCACATATGGAGGTAGTTGAGTCTTTATCTACATCAAGCTTCATAAATGCACTTAGAAGATTCACTGCAATCAGGGGTCCAGTAAAGCTCTTTCTTTCGGACCGCGGGACAAACTTTATTGGTGCCTGCAAAGAAGTTGGAATAACACTGGACAATGCAGAACTTCAGTCTTACGTCAAAGATCAGGGCTGTACTTGGGACTTCAATCTGCCATGCTCTTCCCACATGGGAGGAACGTGGGAAAGAATGATAGGGGTTGCTCGACGCATTTGGATGCTATGTTGCTTAAGGTGCATTCCCCCAGTCTGTCCCATGAAGTTCTCATCATGCTGATAGCAGAAGTCGCTGCCATAATGAATTCATGGCCAATAGTTCCTGTGTCATCAGATCCAGACATGCCCACCGTACTCACTCCTGCTATCCTTTTAACACAGAAGATTGATTCCGTGTCAGCTCCTTCAGGAGATCTCGACCTTAAGGATCTCTTCCGGAGTCAGTGGAAGCAAGTCCAGAGCCTTGCTGATTAATAATAATAATAATAATAATATATCAAACTTATATAGCACTTTTCTAACACCCAAAGTCGCTTTACAATGAACGGCGGTGAAATAAGACAACAGATAAACATAACACAGACATACAGGGGTGGATGGGAAGGGGGGGCTATGAGAGGGAGAAGCGGCAGCTGCACACGACGCCCGCAGTACTCTCTTCTTCTGTGCTTTTGTTCTTCATTCTGGAGACGATGGCATCAAGAGTACCTTGCAATACTACAGCCAAGAAGGAAACGGCAAGCAGACCAATCCACCCTGCAAATTGGAGATGTTGTGCTCTTGGAGGACTGCCAGGTCCAAAGGAATGAATTGCTCTCGGGACTTGTGATAAATACCTTTCCTGGTCAAGACAACAGGGTCGGTAAAGTGGAACTAAGGGTGGTTAAGGGGGGCTCCCCCAGGGTGTACGAAGACCTGCCTCAGAAGTTGTGCTACTTCTCAAAGGGACATAGTGGTATAGTGCAGTATACCAGGCGGGGAGTGTGCTGCTCCTTTAAGAGAGTTGCCTGAATGTTGACTGCTGCGCTGTTTGTCCGTGTAGACTTGCCGTAGTTTCCATTGCTCTGGAAAAAAGCCTCGAAGAAAAGCTGTTGTTTTTTCTCCTCTCGTTCACCTTTTTACTCCGCTGAGCACTAAAGAACATATGTCTGTGAGTAATACTTACCTTTATGTGAAACTCGCCTGTAATGGTTAATTGAAACAGTTGTTATTTTGTGTGGAAAACGTAAAAACTGTAGCGATGATATCCGCATTAGCCTGTCTACGGCATTTCCAATGTTAAGTTAGCATTGATGCTAATCGTTAGTTAGCTGTAGTGCTAATCAACGATAACCCCAGCACATGTTGAGGCGTAATTGTGTTGTTTTTATTTCTGTATTTTAGTTTCACAGTGCTTCTGACAGTAAACATCCTAAACTTAACTGCTGTCTCCTAGATGTTTATTAAGGAACCTGTTTAAATAGACTCGCTAGCCCTTGGCTAACGGGTCGGACCCTTTAGTCGACTGGTTAACGTTGTCACGGGGAGCTGCGGCGATTCCCGGGCTGCCCCCGAATTCGCTACAATATGAAAACTTTGATCTCTTCAAAGCTATAAGTCGGACATCTTTAATTACCTGTAGTAATAGATATATTACTGAATAAAGAACATTCCTCTAAAATTATTAATTTACAAAAAAGCCTTTTTTTCATCTGCCCCAGTGCAATTAGGATATTATTTCATTAGGATATCATTACAGTATTTCAATTGTTGATATTTAATCGAATTAAATTAGAGTAAAATCATGAGGCTGTTTTCCCACACGCTTTGTTAAGTTTTATAGAATCATATTCCGAACAAACTTGAGAACTGTGGTTGAACAAAGATGTCCTTTTTTTTGTTGTCAACAACTTTATAGGTTTTTTGAAAGGGTCACTGTTGGGTCATCTACTCACAGTAGTCCCATTCCCCCAAGTCATAACTTCTGTCTTTATCGTTCATCATCACTGAGAACACTGACTTCTAGTGAGGAGCAATATCATTAGTTCTTTTGAGATCCCTTTTGCCAGAGCCCTATCAGGCAAAGATTGTCCTAGCCATTGTGTTGGAAGATATTGATGCAGATGGATACGCATACGTAATAAATTTCGTGTCATTGAGGATAAAGGCATTTATAAATGGATATTCAAAGCCATTCATTACAAAATTGAATGAGTAGAGACCAAAATTAAAACCAGCAACAATAAAAATGATGTAAACGTTCCTCAAAATTGCTGAGGATATATTAAATTTGAAAAGTCCAGCGAGGATTTCACATCTACGGACTGGTTAGTGAACATTATATTTTCCACATCCGCCAACTCAGTGTTAGAGCATGGACAACAGGCGATTAGATTGGCATTGTTAATCATTCTGATTTCTGAATTATCATTATTATTAATGTCTGTGGTAGCATCCAGTTAAGCCTGTCTTCCCAACTGTAAAATAAACTGATTCAAGTTTATGATAAGCCTTCCTATAGCTGTTAAGCCATGAGCTTATCATCCATCGCTTCCATTTTAAAACGGGTCAGTGTATCATCTCTATTGCTTCAAAAGCATCTGATGTACATCTTGATATCAAAATCTGACATTTTGCAGCTATGTTTCCTCAAACATTTGACCAAACCAGGGAAGTATACACAATTGCTTCTAGCATTCGTAGTGGCTAACATGAAAACCATACTTGTGGGTTTTTTTTTTAAGCACAAAAATTTCATGATCCTAGCATAGTCTCCATACAACAATACCATGAATGTAGAGTGATTGGTGCAGAGGAGCCATTCATCGTCTGTTCTGTTGAATCGTGGACCATCCATCTAAACGGGAATTAGTTACACAGGGCCTACAGGGTGTCATTATAAAGCATTGTTTCAGAGAAAGGCAAAGTGAAAAGGCTGACTGAGAATCAGACAGAGTTGGGGGTTTCATCGATCATTTAAACAAAACTATAACATGTCTCCATTTAAAAATAAGGTATTAGCGTTACGCTGTGATGTATCTAGCCAATTTGTTGTATGCTTTACACTAAGATAATCATAGTCACATGATTTAATCCTTCCTTTATGCACAAACATCTCATGTACAAGCACATGTATACATAGTCACACTGCACACGAAAAAAATCAAATAGATAAACAGACACACACTCTGCTTGCATTACTTTGGACTTCTGAAAAGCCAATTTTATCAGTAAGCCATCCCAGTGAATAATACAGTGTGCAAATAAGATTGGTTTATTTAATCAGAATTAGCTCTCTGACTTCCTGCAGGCTCATCACAAAAGCTAATTGTGCTTTTACCATTCAGCTCCCTAGCTAGTATGCCTTACCTTTGAGAAACCTGATGCGTGTGTGTGTGTGTGTGTGTGTGTGTGTGTGTGTGTGTGTATATATGTATGTATGTATGTATGTATGTATGTATGTATGTATGTATGTATGTATGTATGTATGTATGTATGTATGTATGTATGTATGTATGTATGTATGTACACTACCGTTCAAAAGTTTGGGATCACATTGAAATGTCCATATTTTTGAAGGAAAAGCACTGTACTTTTCAATGAAGATAACTTTAAACTAGTCTTAACTTTAAAGAAATACACTCTATACATTGCTAATGTGGTAAATGACTATTCTAGCTGCAAATGTCTGGTTTTTGGTGCAATATCTACATAGGTGTATAGAGGCCCATTTCAAGCAACTATCACTCCAGTGTTCTAATGGTACAATGTGTTTGCTCATTGGCTCAGAAGGCTAATTGATGATTAGAAAACCCTTGTGCAATCATATTCACACAACCTAAAACAGTTTAGCTCGTTACAGAAGCTACAAAACTGACCTTCCTTTGAGCAGATTGAGTTTCTGGAGCATCACATTTGTGGGGTCAATTAAACGCTCAAAATGGCCAGAAAAAGAGAACTTTCATCTGAAACTCGACAGTCTATTCTTGTTCTTAGAAATGAAGGCTATTCCATGCGAGAAATTGCTAAGAAATTGAAGATTTCCTACACCGGTTTGTACTACTCCCTTCAGAGGACAGCACAAACAGGCTCTAACCAGAGTAGAAAAAGAAGTGGGAGGCCGCGTTGCACAACTGAGCAAGAAGATAAGTACATTAGAGTCTCTAGTTTGAGAAACAGACGCCTCACAGGTCCCCAACTGGCATCTTCATTAAATAGTACCTGTTAGAGCCTGTTTGTGCTGTCCTCTGAAGGGAGTAGTACACACCGGTGTAGGAAATCTTCAATTTCTTAGCAATTTCTCGCATGGAATAGCCTTCATTTCTAAGAACAAGAATAGACTGTCGAGTTTCAGATGAAAGTTCTCTTTTTCTGGCCATTTTGAGCGTTTAATTGACCCCACAAATGTGATGCTCCAGAAACTCAATCTGCTCAAAGAAGTGCCCATCCAACCAATCCAACTTGCGGGAGCTGCTTCTGGAAGCGTGGGGTGCAATTTCTCCAGATTACCTCAACAAATTAACAGCTAGAATGCCAAAGGTCTGCAATGCTGTAATTGCTGCAAATGGAGGATTCTTTAACGAAAGCAAAGTTTGATGTAAAAAAAATCTTATTTCAAATAAAAATCATTATTTCTAACCTTGTCAATGTCTTGACTCTATTTTCTATTCATTTCACAACATATGGTGGTGAATAAGTGTGACTTTTCATGGAAAACACGAAATTGTTTGGGTGATCCCAAACTTTTGAACGGTAGTGTACATATAAAGTGTATATATATACATATAAAGTATATACATATATATATATATATACACACACACACACACACATATATATAAAGTATATATATATACACACATATATAAAGTATATATATATATATATAAAGTATATATATATACACACATATATAAAGTATATATATATATATATATATATATATAAAGTATATATACATATAGATATAGATATATAGATGCAGTCTGTACAAAGATGCCCCTGAGACAGTCCAGCACTTAGTAGCAGGATGTAAGAGGCTAGCTGGGGAAGCGTACCCTGAAAAGTGTGTCTGACATTCTTCTGTAAGAAGTGGGGTTGTTGTGAAGCGTCTAGTGTGTTGGTGTAGTGTTCTGTGCCTGTCTCGTCTCACTCTCAACCTTCACCGCTGGCTAGCAGACATGCGAACAGGAGAGCCAAGCACGTAAGTCTCTCCCTGCCAGTCCATAGCCTCTCCAACAGCAAGCCCTACGTAGTGCCTCCTCGTGGCGACACATGGTAAATAGGTACACCCTGAACCCTGGCTGAACTACAAGGGACTTGGAGGAGGTCTGGCCCCTAGACGTGCAGTACGCAGGCCCACCGGTGTGTGGATATTCCCTGTAGCCCACGAACCAGCCCCCCAGCTATGGGTTAAATAGTGCCACTGCCTAGTGGGTACCTCGCGAGAGGAATAGGCTACCGGAGTAAACCCCTACAGAAAATCAATGTCTACAGTGCTGTTGTTTTTTGTTTTTCTTGCCCTTTTGATCTGTCCAAGTCGGAGAGTACTGCTGGCGTCGTGTGTGGCTGCCGCTTCTTCCCTCTTGTAGCCCCCCTTCCCATCCACCCCTGTATATTTGTGTTATGTTTATCTGTTGTCTAGTTTCGCCGCCGTTTATTGTAAAGCGACTTTGAGTCTTAGAAAAGTGCTATATAAGTTTGATTTATTATTATTATTATTATAACCAAGTGGCTGGGATAGTGTACAGGAACATCTGTACTTCATCTGCCACAGTTCCATATCCTCCGGGCGGACTGCAAAATGGAGCTATCGGGGGAAAAAATGGGGTGGTGGCATATGCTTTTACATAAACGAAGGTTGGAGTACGGATGTCACAGTGCTGAAGAAATCATGCAGCTCTCACTTAGAGACTTTCTTCATTGACTGTAAACCATTCTATTCATCACGGGAATATTCATCATCATTTATTCTGGTCAGTGTCTATATCCCACCCCAGGCCCGTGTTAAAGAGGCGTTAAAACACCTGGCTGATCAAATTACAAAAATGGAGCACAAATATCCAGACTCCCTACTCATTATCCCGGGGGATTTTAAAAGAGTAAACTTCAGCCATGAACTGCCAAAATATAGACAGCATTTTAAATGTCCCACCAGGCACAAAAACACTCTGGATCATTGCTACACAATATTAAAGGACGCCTATCCCCCTGTCCCCCATGCAGCCCTGGGACTCTCTGATCACTGTCTGATTCATCTTCTCCCAACCTACAGGCAGAAACTAAAATCTGCAAAGCCTGTGTTTAAAACTGTGAGGAAATGGACCAATGAGTCAAAACTCCAGGCCGGCCTGGACTGCACTGACTGGAGTGTTTCTGAGGTTGCATCTACAGACCTGGACGAACTTACTGACACTGGGCCATCTTAGGTCAGCTTTTGTGAGGACATGTGTGTACCCACCAAAACTTTATGTAACTTCAACAACAATAAGCCCTGGTTCACAGCAAAACTCAGGCAGCGTCATCAGGCCAAAGAAGAAGCCTACAGGCATGGAGATAGGATCTGATATAACAAAGCCAGAAATACACTCACAAAGGAGTTCACAGTGGGAAAAAGGTGCAACACTGAAAAGATGAAAAACTGGTTTTCTGCCAACGACCCAGCATCAGTCTGGAGAGGTTTGAAAGACATTACCAACTACAGGAGACCATGCCCCCACACTGCAGGGAACCATCAACTGGCTGACGACCTAAATGGGTTTTACTGCAGGTTCTAAAAGAAAATTTTTACACCTCTCAACCTCTCCGGCCACAACACACAACCAACTCCTTTCCCTGCCAGCCACTCTCCCCTTCCCACTTAACCCCCACCAGCACTCAGGATCTAGGTTGAGGATGTGCACCAGCTGGTCCAGAAACAGAAGACCAGCAAAGCACTGGGCCCGGATGGAATGTCACCCTCCATCCACACTGAATTAGGTCATGTCTCAAGGTGCTGCAAAGATCATGGAATGCCAAATCTTTTTTTACCTATCTCAGTGGCCTGGTAGCATTTTTGTCAAGATTACCTAAACACACAAAATTATTGGATGACATATGTCTGTACCGCTACCCAGAGTTGCCTCAACATCTCTCTTGGTCAACACAGTATATAACAGGAGAGAAGAGCTATGAGAGGTGTTTTGAGCACATTGTAGCTCATCACGAGGACTTTGATGCTGACAGCGTTTGCTGTGCAGATGGGTATGTCAACCTTATGTCCAGCTTCAAGTTCCATTTCCTTCTGGCTACCTTCAACTCCCATCTTTGCACACTCGGATGTACGTTTTGACATTCTGCAGACTTAGTGTTGGACATGCGGTTTTATCTGAAGAGGATTGGTGACTTTTATGACATCATTGAGAGGGAGAAGGTGAGCTTCCATGCCATCTATGAGGAAACATTTGGTGAGACTGGGGTACCCAGAAGGCGGCAAGGCTGGAGCACAGTCAGTATGACGTGCACACTCTTTACCAACAACTACAATGTAGGATAATGGGCAACTTGCACACACATGTAGGGACAGCTTCAAAGACCATGAAAGACTCATGTTTCTTGCACTACTAGACCCACAGCAGTTTATTGCATATAGGCAGAGCTTCCTCAACACAGCTCTCTGCAGTCTGGAGGAAAGTTATGGGTGCCACTTTGACATATCCTGTCTGAAGACTGAGCTATGTGTAATTTATGCTATGTCTGACTTAGAAGGACGGAGCCCTTCTGATCTCCCCCACTTTCTTCAGCAAAAAGGACTGACCAAAAGTAGGCCCCAACTCCACCTTCTCACTTTCCTGGTCTTAACCATCCCTGTGTCCACAGCTTCCATGGAGAGCACATTCTCAGCACTGAAAATGATAAAAACATACACAAGAAACAGCACTGGACAGGCTCATCTGTCAGTCTTGGCTTTAATCTCAGTTGAGAAAGAACTTCTTATGGAGTTGAAGTCAAGGGACAAACTGTAGGATCCAGCAATTGCTCACTTTGTTAAAAAGGATCGCAGGATGGACTTTGTTTTCAAGTGATCTTCATTTGGTGAGTACGCAGCTTTTCAGGTGGTTTTCTCTATTTTTATTCTATCTCAAAATTATGCAACTTTTGCTGACGTCTGCTGTTCTAATGAGGCATCTGTAAATTATTTTTAGTGTGTTTGTAAACGATTGACCAGAGGGGTATACTAGAAGCTGGGTTATAAGGTTTTCCGGAATCACCTTTGTGTGTTGTGAAGCCAGTTAGGGCAAAGAAACCTTTAATATACTGAACTTCCATGTGACAGGGCTCTGGCTATTATTTTTATTGCTATGTTTGATTTTTTTATTGCCACATGTGGCCCTACTGAAGTCCCAAGGTCCAAGGCCACAGTTCACCACTGGTCAGAAGTGAGATCAGATGGCGTGCCAAACCGGGCTACCCAGGACCCGATGAACACCCGGGCCACCTTGGCAGATGTGGTGGATGACAATGGAATAGCCTTTGGCCACCTGGTGGTGCAGTCCACCATGGTGAGAAGGTGAGTGAAACCACCGGAGGAGGGAAGGGGTCCTACTAGGTCCACAGTGACATGGTCGAAATGCCTCCCGGGCACCAGGAACAGCGCTGGGGGTGCCTTGGTGTGGTGGTGAACCTTGGACCACTGACACGCCATGCAGGTGCCTGCCCAGTCCTTGACGTCCTTCCTGAGGCCATGCCACATGAACTTGGCCCCCACCAACTTCGTCGACACCTTCATGCCTGGGTGTGAAAGGCCATGGATGGCGTCGAAAACGCCATCCATGGCCTTTTGTCGAGCAAATTAAGAAAACAATATGCAAAATATTCTCAAACAATGGGCTAAAAATCACAATGGAAGCAAACAAAAAACAAACTGACTTTCTGGACATCTCAATGGACCTTAGGAATGGCAACCATAAGCCATACATTAAGCCCAACAACACGCTGCAGTATGTCTATAGAGAAAGCAACCACCCACCCTCCATCCCAGAAAGCATTAATAGAAGACTCTCAAAATTATCATCTAATTAGTCCATCTTCAATGAAGCTACAAAGAGCGGCTACAATTTAAGTTCAAGTACAACCCACCAATAAATAGACTGCCAGCAAATCAACAAACATAGCAGAAGACAAAACATCATCTGGTACAACCCACCCTACAGTGATACCATGGCCACAAACATCAATAAGCAGTTTTTTTGAACTTTTGGATAAGTGCTTTACCCCGGACCATCAACTGAGGAAGATATTCAGTAAGTAAGAACACCATTAAAATTAGTTACAGCTGCGTGCCTAACATTCAACAAATAACATTGTCCCACAACACAAGAATCATGAACAAATCAATGACACCTTCATTACAATCAGACTTCCCCAACTGCAACTGCCGTGTGAACGACTCATGCCCCCTCGAAAGAAAATGCCAGACAAAAGGAGTTATCTACCAAGCTACGGTGACGAGAAATGACAACGGCAAAATAATAATAATAATGATAAATTAAACTTATATAGCGCTTTTCTAATACTCAAAGTCGTTTTAAAATATACAGGGTGAAACAAGACGACAGATAAACATAACACATACATACAGGGGTGGGTGGGAAGGGGGGCTACGAGAGGGAGAAGCGGCAGCCACACACGACGCCAGCAGTACTCTCTGACTTGGACAGATACAGAAGGGAAAGAAAAACAAGTATCATAAATCACAGATGAAGTCTGAAGAGGTGAGTCCCGACCAATGACCTGAATGTGGGCAGCCCGCAGCAGTGTCCGATGCGCTTGGGGAGGGACTTGAGGGAGGGGGCAGGTCGAGCGCTCAGTCCCCAGCCTGCCCCAGACCAGGGGTGGACGAGAGGATGGGGGGGGGGGGGGGGCACGACAAGGCAATGGAGAAAATGTGTGTCTTGAGACGGGATTGGAAGAGTGGGAGAGATTCTGAGTCTCTAATGATTTGGGGGAGTGAGTTCCAGAGCCTGGGAGCTGCCCTGGAGAAGGCTCGGTCACCAAAGCTGCGGAGCTAGGACCTGGGGGTAGAGAGAAGGGAGGCGGGGGTGGATCTGAGGGACCGAGAGGGTTGATAGGGGGAGAGGAGATCGGTGAGGTATGGGGGAGCCAGTTTGTGAAGGGCTTTATAAGTAAGAACCAGGATTTTGTAATTGATCCGGTGGGAGATGGGTAGCCAGTGGAGGTCTTTTAGGACTGGGGTGATGTGGTGCCAGGATTTGGTGAAATTTAAATGTCGGGCGGATGCGTTCTGGACCAATTGGAGTCTCTTGATAGAGCTAGCACTGATGCCATAGAGGAATGAGTTGCAGTAATCAAGGCGAGAGGAGATGAATGCATGGATCAGTATCTCAGCAGCAGGGCGTGTGAGAGAGCATCTTATTTTTGCAATGTTGCGACGGTGGTAGAAGGAGGATTTGACCATTTGGCGGATATGTGGCTCAAGGGAGAGGGTGGGATCAAGGATCACACCAAGGCTGCGTGCCTGGGAGGAAGGGGAGACAGCAGTGCCATTGATGGTGAGTGCAAGGTTGTTGATTTGGCTGAGAGTGGACTTGGAGCCAATTAAGAGGAGTTCAGTTTTGTCACTGTTGAGTTTGAGAAGGTTTTGCTGCATCCAGACTTTAATTGCAGACAGACAGGCGTCGATGTGAGAGAGGGGTGGATTGTGAGGGGATCTGGTGCTGAGGTATATCTAGGTGTCATCAGCATAACAGTGGAAGTCCAAGTTGAAATGGCAGAGAATCTGACCAAGAGGGAGGATGTAGATGATGAAAAGGAGTGGGCCGAGTACAGAACCTTGGGGAACACCTTGCGTGACTGTGGACGGAACAGAGGAGTGGTTGTGAAGTGAGATGAAGTGTGACCTGTTGGAGAGGTAGGACTGGAGCCAGCTGAGTACGGTGCCTTCAATACTGACATCTTTCAATCTGGTGAGCAGGACGTTGTGGCTCACAGTATCGAAGGCTGCACTCAGGTCTAGGAGGATGAGGATGTTAAGGGCTCCAGTATCAGCAGAGGTGAGGAGGTCATTAAGTACTTTAAGGAGTGCAGTTTCAGTGCTGTGGAGTGGGCGAAAATCGGACTGGAGGGGTTCGAGTAGGTTGTTGGAGTGTAGGTAGGTTTGGATTTGTGTGGCAGCAATGCATTCCAGGGTTTTAGAGAGGGAGGGAAGGTTGGAGATTGGCCGGTAGTGGTTGAGGCAGGATGGATCAAGACCGAGTTTCTTGAGAATTCGGGTGACAGCGGCAGTTTTGTAGGGAGAGGGGACAATTCCATGGGACAGAGAAGAATTGAAAAGGTTGGTGAGGTAGGGGCATAGGGCAGATAGGCCTTTTTTCAGTAGGGGGGTGGGGAGGGGATCAAGGGAGGAGGTTGTGGATTTTGATGAGCTGATGAGTTCAGAGATAGTGGTAAGGGCAACTGGAACAAACTGGGAGAGGTGGCGATCAGGGGGAGGGGTATGGAGGTCAAGAGGAATGGGTAGAAGAGGGGCCGGAGTAGGTGCTGCCGAGTCAGATGCAGGGGACAGTGATTTGTTGATAGCGGCGATTTTGTTTGCAAAAAATTGGAGAAATGAGTTGCATTGTTCAGGAGTAGAGCTGGAGAGGGCATCGGCACGGGGCTTGAGGAGGTTGTTTACAGTTGAGAAGAGGGTGCGGGGGTTACGGTTGGAATCATTAATGATGGTGGAAAAATAGGCAGACTTGGCAGCAGTGAGGGCATCTTTGTAGGCAGAGAGGTGGAGGTTGTGGGCTCCTTGATGTACAGTGAGAGATATTTTCTTGACGAGTCGTTCCAGTTGGCGGGCAGTCTGTTTCATTGTGCGGAGCTCAGGTGTGAACCAGGGTGCAGAGGTGTTGAAGGAGACTGTTTTTGTTTTGAGAGGGGCCAGTGTGTTGAGGGGGGCAGACAGAGTGGCGTTGAGGTGATTGGTGAGATCATCAGGTGAGGTAGAGGCTGGTTCCAAGGGGAGAGCAGATCAGAGAGTTAGAGGGGGTCAATAGATTTAGTATTGCAAAATGTTATTTCTCTGAGGAGGTGTGGCCGAGGAGTTGGGGATGGAATAGTGAACTGGATGAGATTATGGTTTGACAGAGGAGATGGGGATGAATGGATGTTGTGTACCGGTAGATTGACAGAGCAGATCAGGTCAAGGATATGGCCTTTGACATGGGTGGGGAAAGTGACGTGCTGGGTGAGGTTGAAATTGTCCAACAGAGTGATGAATTCTGATGCAAACTTACAGGTGGGTAAATCAATGTGGATGCTAAAATCACCAAGCAGTAGTAAGTGTGAGGAGAGAGATGAGGCTATTGTGAGGAGTTCAGAGAGGTCAGACAGGAAAGATGGATTTGGTGTGGGTGGCCGGTAGATCAGAATGACAGCCATTGAGCAGGTTTTAAAGGCGAGGAATTCAAATGATGAGACGGTAGGGAGTGAGAGCTCAGTGGTCCTGAAATTCCGATTGAATAAAACAGCAAGACCACCTCCACGATGGGAGGGATGGGGTCTGCAGATGTAGCCAAAACCAGGGGAGGATGCTTCGTTGAGGGAGAAAAAGTCGCCAGGTTGATGCCAGGTTTCAGTGAGCAGGAGAAAGTCAAATCAGTGATTGTTTAATGTAGGATAAGGGCTTTGTTATTTAGTGATCGGGTATTAAGGAGGGCAAGGTTGATGGAATGAGAGGGTAACGTAGTGGGGGCATACTGGAGAGGTCTGAGGTTGTCCAGGTTAGCAGTGCGGGGAGGTGCAGTGGAGGGGGGCGGTGGGAACACAGGGTTTGGATGTGGGATATCTTATTGGGGTTAGTTGAAGGATGTAGATGGCGGGAGCGTCTGGAGCCTCGATGAAGATAACGGCGGCAGCGGAGGACGCCAGCAGACAGAGCGGAGGTGCTTGCAATAGAGGATAGCCGGTAGTTTTTGTTGAGGGACAGGAATTCATCAGGAGAGTAGTGTAAGGGAGGAGGAGAGAAACTAAACAGGGGAGCAAATAAAAAGGGAAACCAGGGGGACACGAATTCATCAGGAGAGTAGTGTAAGGGAGGAGGAGGGAAACTAAACAGGGGAGAAAATAAAAAGGGAAACCAGGGGGACAGGAATTCATCAGGAGAGTAGTGTAAGGGAGGAGGAGGGAAACTAAACAGGGGAGAAAATAAAAAGGGAAATCAGGGTATTCTAATGTAGTCCCCGCGCTTAAGCATATCAGCTCCAATGTAGCGAATTCCGGGGACAACGCAACCGCAGGAACTGCCGCAGCCGGGAAGCGAACCCGCATCGCCCGCACCGCAGGAGACATCGCTAACCGCTAGGCTAAAGGTTCAGACCCGGCGGCCAGAGTGTCTTGTTATCCATGCACGTTACAGTATCGATAGGCTGCAACTGGTACAGAATGCGGCAGCAAGGGTCATAACAAAAACCAGGATGAGAGATCACATTACCCCAGTTTTAGCATCTTTACACTGGCTTCCTGTAGCATTGAGGATTGATTTTAAAATTCGTGTACTTATGTTTAAAGCTCTACATGGTTTAGCGCCCTCATACCTATCTGACTGCTTATCTGATTATGTTCCGAGCCGCTCTCTTAGCTCCTCTGGTGCTGGCCTGCTCAGTGTCCCCTAGGATGAACTACAGAAAGTATGGCGAAGCAGCGTTCTGCTTTTATGCACCGACGGCTTGGAATAGACTCCCCCAACAAATAAGAGAAGCAACGGCCATAGATTGTTTTAAGAATCAGCTCAAGACCCATTTTTATGCTCTTGCTTTTAATTAATTCCATTTTATGTCTTTTATTCTTATTTTTTTATCTCGTATTGTGGTTTTATTTCTTGCCTTGTTTCATGTTTCTTGCCTAGGTCTGTGTTTTATTACTTTTAACTTATTTTATCTGTACTGTTGTTGAGTTTTATCGTTTCCCTTGTTTTTAATGTAAATCACTTTGAGCTGCGTTTTATGTATGAAAGGTGCTATAAAAATAAAGTTTGTTATTATTATTATTATTATTCAACCACCTGCAAAATCCCCTCAAAAACAAAGCATATTGCACACCTCTCCCTTCCCCATTGGACGATGTGCACGTGATGTGCATAACGAGGCAGTAAATGGTATGTTCTTTCCTGTGTAGCTTTATTGTCAGCTGATGATCGCTTGCCTGCCACTGTCTCATAAAGAATTTACTTGACTCACTGGATTATTTTGCTCCTTATTTGTCGAGCACTTTCCCTACCATTAAGTGTTTCATATGTGTGTGTGTGTGTGTGTGTGTGTGTGTGTGTGTAAATCACGTTTGTTTGTCTCTTTTCCTTTGACAGTTTTGTTTTGATTTTAATTTTCACCTGTGATTAATCTTTGATCCTTGATTTGTACCCCTCTGCCTTTTTGGCCTTTAAGTGCCATGGAATAATCTTTCGTAATACCGCCATTGTTGTCTTTATTACGGTTATTACAAGTGACAGTAGTTGAAGGGTTGGTGGTGGTCGTAACACTAAATTTTATTATTTGTGACACCCCCCCCCCCAATTCAGTCTTGCCTGTTTGGCAGATCAGCTGATCAGCTGTTCAATTAGGAGGGCAGAAAGTTTGGCTCTGTACTGCGCACGCGCTGAATGTAAGCAACATTTTTATTTCCTGCCTCTGAAGCTGTTAGCCAGCTAGCAAGATACACCTCAGATAGGAAAATAGACAAAGAGGGCTGGTGGGTAAATTGAGTAAAATAAGAGTTTGACGGCCGCATCCCTCACCGTACGTTGTTTCAGAAAGAGCTGTTTACGTTAGTTAACATAAAAGGAAGCATGAAATTGAAAGGTTCGTTGTTAAAACGTATTTTATAACTTTTTATAAACGTTACTTTGCACACGTTAGCTTCAGCCAACTGCTGGTTAGCCTGCGCTAGCGTCGTTTTCCATTAAGCGGATGGTGGCTAGCCGAGATGGCTAACACTGGCTGGCTAGCATTTTACCACAGGGATTAGCAAAGGCCCTATTATCTTTGCACTGGAGAATTAAAGCTAGTCAACTCTGATAAAGTACACGCATTGACTTGCCGTTAATGTAGTGCAATTCGATTTGCAATTGTGTGGAAAGTAGTCCTAAAGCTAAACCCTAGCTAGCGGAATGCTAGCTAGGGTTTAGCGTAAAGACCGTAAATGTAGCGAATACTAGCTAAACCCAAAACATTTTAGCTAGCTAGCAATTTGCTGCATTTACGGTCCTAGGCTGTTGTAAAGTGATGTTGTATAACCTGTGATAACATTTACTAAGTCACTGCATATTGCCTACAAAATATTTTGTGTCTTACAACACTTTTCCTGCAAGATCCCAATTTACTGACGTTAATTACCCTTCCCGTAAGATCCGCTAACGCTGTGAATCAAACTAGAAGTTGACGCAGGCATGCTAGCTGTCGCTAACATTAGCTAGTAGCATTGACATATTCTCTTCGACTATACTAATTCTTTTATTTTCATTCATTGAGCCAGCGCTGACTTAATATTGGTAACTCAGACTGACATGTCTTAACGTTTCTTTAAAGCTAGATGTGCCTGATTTCTCTTCTTAGTTAGGTTAACAGCACAGCTGTTTGGTTGGCGTGCCTTCTGCTGTATACAAAGGCAATATCCTTCCAGTGCCAACTAGCTCTAGTTGAAGAACTTCAGTTTTATTACAGAATATGCCATATTTTGACTAGATGTTTTATCAAGCAAATATTCAACATTACAGTCAAACTTCTTTCTGCAGGCATTTATACTATTAGTAAATGGCATTTAGCATTTGCTCGTTATCCCAACTATGTGTAGCTCATCGTCCAGTGATCTGTCCAGTTTTTTTCCAAAATGTTTGCCTTTTGGAGCATTCGAAGCAAGACATCTTTGCCAGCCTTGCAATTTAAGCATAACTATTTGACTAACGTTTCTTAACAACAATTACCAGCTTGATAAAATGGTATCTTGGTAGATACAACAAACCTAGTTAAGAGCAATATGTTTCCACACAAGAATACCTGTTGGGCTACTAATTCTGTATAGATGGATTAATTCGCCTAATTTTCTGATTCTATTTTTTTTGTTGCTTTTCTAGTGTAGGTTCTGGAGATAAGGCCATGGAGCATCCGGTGATTACTTAAAAAAAGTCATCTTTGAACATTTCTCCCACTGAAGAGGTATGTTTATGGGTACATACCACCTAAGCTGCTGCTTCCAAATGACTTAAAACAATTTCGCAAATGTAACATGTTTTTTATAGGAAATACCCCAGCTTATGGATGTGTCACACTAACATTGTTCAGGCTGCAGCTCGAGATGAACAATTTTTCCAACAAGTCGTCCCAATACAATTTTCTCATTTTTCTGCTCATTGTTTTGTCCCAGTGGTCAGTCCCTGTTTCAGACAGTATGATCCATCTTCATTTCCTGAAAATTATGTCTCTGCATTAATATCCTTAAATGAGAAGCAGCATAATCTAAAAGAATGAAGTACATATTTTCCTACCTTGAAACTAGCTTTGAACTAAGTATATCCAGTTGTCTATTCATGAACGTAGTGCATAGTATAATCAAACTAGCAAGCCTGTTGAAATGTTCTGAAGACTAAGGTTTAGGATTATCTTAATATTAGGGGTGTAACGGTACACTTATTCGTACCGAACATTTTTGGTATGGCTCTTTCGTTTCGGCAATTATGTGTACCGAATGAGTGCGGTGTTGTTTTAACCACTGCACGTGTAGAACTTTTGTGTGTGCGGAATTTATGAGTTTCCCCCCTAGCATCTTTCACAAAGGGCCGGATGTTATACGTTCAGCCATCCCACTAAGCATGCGTGCACACGCCACAGAGAAATTGACGGTAATGTAGCACAGCGCAGCCTCGTTGTTATGGCAAACGCAGATAAACCAGAGCTTGAAGATCACGTACAGTTTGAGAATAGTTAATTTTCTAAATGCTGCACCTTAATGGGTATTTATTTTATTATCTTTTTCCCACGGCACCTCGCAACTGCTGTTGTGGGCTCTGCGTCGCAAATTGAGGTCACTTATTCACTCATGGACAACCAGAGAGGGACATTTAGTAGGTTCATTTATTAAGACGTGCTCACAACTCGTATCAGGTGCACTGACAGTCGGTTTCGTGTTTGTTTGTTTATTTGAGAGAATATTTGTTGCACAGTCCTAATGTGAAGTTGGAAGCTGCTAGTGTGAATACAAGTATAGTACAGTTAATTTTCTAGATGCTGCATCTTAACGGATATTAATTTTAGTATTGTTTTTAGTTATTTATGAGAATATTTATTTTGATTTACTTTTAAGGAATTTTTACTGTTTTTGTTAGTAGGTTGCAGCCAGTTGCAGCAGTATTGGCACTTTTTTATTTTATTTAAGAAAGACAGAATCATACCCTAGTTCGTTCAGTCAACCACTATTTAATAAAGAAAAAAAAAGCCATTTTATGTTTTGATTCTTTTCCCCCAGCTGTACCGAAAATGTACTGAATGGTGACTTCAAAACCAAGGTACATACCAAACCGTGATTTTTGCGTACCGTTACACCCCTACTTAATATACGTCCGAGATATTCCTGCAAACATTTCTGTTTTCTGTGTGTCATAGTATCTTGTTTCCATGTCATGTTTACCACTGAAAGCTGTTGACAATATAATATCAAGCGTCCTCAACGCACATCTGCCTGTTCATTTGCACAATTTTAAAAGTTATTTTAAAATGGGTATGAACCATTTTTTTATTTGTATTTAAGAGTGCTGAGCTGGCATCTCAGCATATTTGAGATGTTGGATGAAATTTGTATTTGAATGTCCCTAACTTTTCTCTTGTGTTGACCCTGGAAAGGTTAAGTGGTACGTGTTTAAGGACGTCAGCGATTCTTTTAAGCTGGCGATGTCACGGGTTCCCACCCCTCCTCCACCTGGGGAGATGTCAAGTGGACCTGTGGCAGAAAGCTGGTGTTACACACAGGTATGTCACTCTTTTGAATTACAGCTGCACGATTCATGCATAGAGATAGAACTTGCAACATTGATTGTGAAGTCTTTGAATGCCAGATTATCCAAAGGGGTTGAATCAAGTGCAACTGGACTTGGAATATATCCGTGAAGACGTTTCGCCTCTCATCCAAGAGGCTTCCTCAGTTCGTGCCTTTCTGACTAGACCAAGCTAGTCTGACTGGCTGGTGATGAGACTCAGAATTTATCCTCTTTGGAGTCGTTGTCAGAGCTATAGATGTCCATCACCAGCCAGTCAGACTAGCTTGGTCTAGTCAGAAAGGCACGAACTGAGGAAGCCTCTTGGATGAGAGGCAAAACGTCTTCACGGATATATACCAAGTCCAGTTGCACTTGATTTAACTCCTTTGGATAACCATGACAATGGATGAATGAGAACATTTACAGACATGAATGCCAGATTATATCTAATCTCTCGTTTCTCATTGGGTATTCAAGATAGTTTCCTTACAAAAAATGTTGCCACTTTTCAAAGCAAAAACCTAGAAACTTGTTTCGTAGTCACCTGTATGATCTGTATTTGATTGCCCTCTGGCCACTGATGCTGCTTGATAGACCATCATTTTATTATAATGTTGTGTCCCGGTTGTGCCACATTCTCAAATAATATGTTGGAGCAATAAAATAGGGAACAGAGAAAGAAAGATACTAATTAGGAATAAAAATAAATAAGATATCCTAATCCTTCTTATGAATTGATTTTTTCAAAACAAAGGGTGTCAATTGGAAAAATTAAGTGATTTAAAATAAAAGAATAAATCTGATTCATGAGCAAAGTACTAAATATAACAAAGTGAGGAGAAAGTATGTGTGTGTGAATTGAAGTATATTGATGTAAGTGATAATCCACGGTAAGGTGTGTATTAAAGGATTTTATCATACGATGCAGAGGCAAAGAACCACCCAACATGAGTGGATTATCTCGCTTATAGCATCATTATTTGCCAAAGAATTTAAATAAAAACATTGACTTATTTTTTATTGCACATTTTGGACTTAGAATTAAAGGGTTGTGTTTATATGTCTGTATTATTATGATTTTTAGTTTTTGTTTGCTTGTGTCGCTGTGTATGTGAGTGCTCGATTTGATTTCATGCTTCATACGCTGTTTCAGTCTGATCAGGGAGGACTGTGTGGTGGGAATCATCTAGTTGACTCATAGGGGCCCTGGTTTGAGGGAAAGCGGGTTTGAAATTGTAAAATACGAAAATACCTGTTCTTTTGTGCTTATGCTTTTGTGTTACAACCTTGTCCTCATAAGATATTGTAAAAAAGAAAAAAGAAAAAAGTTGTGAAGCAAAAGTTAGCCGCTCTGATGCAAAACTTAGCCGCTAAGCTAACACTGTTGATGTTTCTTGGGCTTGCTACTGATTCAACATGTTGCTATGGTTACATAGCAATTTTGGCCAGTGTATGAATTTAGAACAGCAAGTAAACTTGAGCTGGACTATGTGTGCATTAAACAGTTTTAACACACACCCTCCAGCCATTCCGAAGTAAGTATTTTCTCTGACCGTGGTATAGATAAATATATTTGACTCTAGAGATTACTATTTAAGAAGGTGTCACACGGGGACCTCCATACTTTTCCCTATGTCAATAAAACCTGTAGCCCTTAGGTTTAATGGTTCTTCGTGTTTTCTTTTCGTTCTGTCATTCTGTTTTGTTTTGTTTTTTTCTCCCCAAGGTCAAAGTGGTGAAGTTTTCCTATATGTGGACCATCAACAATTTCAGTTTTTGTAGAGAAGAGATGGGGGAGGTGTTGAAAAGCTCAACATTCTCCTCTGGTCCTAATGACAAGATGAAATGGTTAGTACTCAGGCTAAGCTCCTCTCTAGACTCCAGTTATAACATCAATAATTCACACATTAAGTCCCTCAAAGCAGAAGAGAATTTCATTCCTGCAGACTTGGTCATAGCTTTTTGAGAGAAGTGCTTAAAGTTGTACTGTCTCCTGTAGTTCATAACACAACTGATATTCTTTGTTCATCTGTTTGCTTCCCAGGTGTCTACGAGTCAATCCAAAGGGACTTGACGATGAAAGCAAAGATTATCTGTCACTGTATTTACTACTTGTTAGTTGTCCAAAAAGTGAAGTCAGAGCAAAGTTCAAATTTTCCTTATTGAATGCTAAAAGGGAGGAGACAAAAGCAATGGGTAAGTACAAAATCAAATTCCGTTATATACATTGCTTTTTCCCACTATCATTAAGTTACCACTATCATTAAGTTTTTTTTTAAGCTACCAATCTTGAAAAAGAAAATTTTGGTCACAACATCACCACTGTTCCCTTTCCTCCCCCATTACAGAAAGCCAAAGAGCATATCGATTTGTCCAAGGCAAAGACTGGGGCTTCAAAAAATTCATAAGGAGAGATTTCCTGCTTGATGAAGCCAATGGACTATTACCAGATGACAAACTCACGCTATTTTGTGAGGTAGGTCTTGAATGTACCTGGTATTACACTTGTCTCAGTCATGGTAAATGGCAAATAAAGTTTCACTTGAGAAATACTGTAATTTTATTATTTTCTAAACGGCAGCAGTTGCTTTTCAGAGACCCAGTATTTTCTTGGGTCAGCTGTTCAGTAGAAAATATATCAAAATATGCAGTCTTGGGATTGGAGCCTTTTGGCGAACAGGGATCAACACAGGCAAAATAATCTTTGTGCTCAGGTTATCGTGAGCCAGTGCTTGACCTTTTGTCACTCTAGTTTAACTGCTGCATCACTAATGGCAGAGGACTGGTTTAACTGGAGGGCATGTAGATGTGAGGGAAGTAGTGACCTGCTAAAATCAGAATGTAGGCTCAGCAAAACATTGCTGGTAAATCAAGATTTAAAAACACAAGTTCCATATCATGTTTCAGCTGTTTTCATAGAAAGTCACTTGAACATTGCTAGTGACGTTTATACCAGTTCAGCAAATCATTAGGGCAAACCATTGTAATGAAATAGAATTGAGTTTCTAAACTATCAATACCCATTTGCAGCTGTCGTTTTCGTTCACTTCAGGTTAAATCAAAGGATATGAAATGACTTCCTCCAGGTGACAGCATTTACCATTTCACTAACAACGGTTGTAAAACAAATAATTGAATCCAATGTGTCAAGAAGAATAGACATTTTCTAAAATGCATCTTTAGAGGGACAAGTTAAATAAAATGTCCAATGATTTTTGATGTAAATGCAATTAGCTGAATACTGCCTGGACTAAGTGCCAGTTTGCATGACAACAACCCTACCAAGGTTTAACAGTTTCAGGGAAATTGGCAATTTCATAAGCAAATTAGATTCAAATTGAAGATGGAATGTCTCCTCATTAATTAGCCATCTCATCAAAGTTAATTAATTTGGGTTACGATTGTCTGTGTTTTTGCAGCTAAGATTTTCTCCCTCTGTTGGCTCCGCAGTCTTGTATGGGTCCTAAAAAAAAAAGTTTTCCAGGAGAAATTTGCTCCGGCATTAACACGTCGAAATTGTGTTCACTCACTGCAATAAGACGGTTTACTTGGTTGCTGGATCTTTTCGGTTGTGCTGTTTGTCAGTCAGCTGTGGTAATTGTCATGCTTCATCATATGTTCGACTGTGTGTCTCATGTCCAGGTGAGCGTCGTCCAGGATTCTGTAAACATTTCTGGCCAGTCCAACATGAACATGCTGAAGGTTCCGGAATGTCAACTGTCTGACGACCTGGGGAACCTGTGGGAGTGCTCACGCTTCACCGACTGCAGCCTCTACGTGGGAGGGCAGGAGTTCAAAGCTCACAAATCCATCCTGGCAGGCAAGATTTTCCTAACACCGCTGCCAGGATTTTAGTAGGCAAGAACCAGGGCATGAACCCCATGATGGCCTAGCAAGATGCTTATATGGCTCTCCTTGGTGGCCTCTGCTGGATAGCCTTAAGCACCTTGATGAGCTACTAAGGGTCTTCTTTCCTTACCTGATTTGCAAAAGGCTTCTTTTGCTGTGGTCTTTAATCCACCCTGCTTGCCCAGCTTGGCCCTGTTTGGCCCAGCTGACTGCAGGATCAGGGAGATTGAGAGGCATGCTCTCCCTCCCCAACTGTTTTCTGCATTAGCCATGGTTGCAGCTGCATTGGCTAGAGGGCTGAGGATTCAGATAGGACAGCTAATAGGAATTTACACCTTATAATTAATTGGTCTAGTTCTATACTGATATTGTTTGTTGTTTGTGCTGAAGACAACCCAGGTTTCCATCATATGCAACCTGTGTCAGTAATTTGCCTGTGACATATGCTGGAAGGCCATAATAAACAATCTCACAGTATTTTATGCTAGTCAAGCAATTTCGTAAATGTTTATTAGCCCAATACTATCATTATGATATTTAACATAAGCTCTTTTTTTTTCTTGACAGCGAGGTCGCCGGTCTTTAATGCCATGTTTGAACATGAAATGGAAGAGAGTAAAAAGGTAAGAATTAATGATCGTTTTCCACTGAAGGTCACATACCATGCTATTCTTAAGCTTCGGTTATTTGCAGCTAATGGAGCACCACCTGCAGTTCCCGAAAATCCATTACTTAGAATGTTTTCTTTTTTTGACTTCTCCTATTTCTCTCTAGTGTTAGGTTGGTACTTTTTTTTTAATCAGGAACATGTTATGGTCATTGACATGGTATGGGTATTTAAGGACAACCCCTCATCTACTTGTTTCAGAACCGTGTCGACATCAGTGACGTGGACCCAGATGTCTTCAAAGAAATGATGGGCTTTATCTACACGGGCAAGGCTCCAAATCTGGATAAAATGGCAGACAACTTGTTGGCAGCTGCAGATAAAGTAAGCTGTACAAATTGTAAACTCTGTTACTAATACTGATAATTTAGAAAATGAACACAATTTTACCTGACATTAACCCATTGTTGGATATATTTGTTATATATTGTATGTATGAATAACTTCCTTATACTTATGCTTTCCTTATTCTCTTATTCTGCATCAGACTTCTTTTACATTAAAATCTCCACTGTTGGGTTTAAAGTAACAGTGACCCTTTGAGTATCATTCACTAGAGTATACGAGTGATATCGTCTGGATCAAACTGTTGAAAGATAGTAAATGTAGACTGACATTTTTTTGCAAAGAAGAAGCCCAATTATTGTAACCATTGTACCTGTAGTCTCTTATGTTTGTTGATAATAAAGGCGTCATCATTTGACTTGCAGTTAAAGCAGCTGACTTCATCTGTAGGTTTTGAGCGCACGCAGTGCCACAGACAGTCTCGGTCACAAACCATGGGGACACAGACGGCGTCCCAGCTGTAACCCCAGCATTCTGTGTCCATATCCTCTCTTCCAGTATGCTCTGGAGCGTTTAAAGGTCATGTGTGAAGAGGCCTTGTGCAACAGCCTCTCAGTGGAGAACGTGGCCGACACCCTCATCCTAGCAGACTTGCACAGTGCCGAGCAGCTCAAAGCACAAGCCATAGATTTTATCAACAGGCAAGTATTGCAAAAAAAACTCCCTGTGATAAATTCCTGCTGCCATTTCTGTTTACCAGCTCTGAATACTTACCTTTTTATCTCTCTACCTTAGGTGCAGTGTCCTGAGACAGCTGGGCTGTAAAGATGGGAAGAACTGGAATAGCAAGTATGTAATTAGCTGATATGTGACACAAGATTAATAACAGACTGCTTATCTCTTCCCCCAACCAGATGCATTAGAATTCATTGTTTTAGCAAAGGCAGACAGAGTGCTATTTGGTGTTCCGTGTCAAGCTCCATATCTTTGTATCCATGTTATTAATAGACTCATACCTGGATAAGCTCTGAAAATGGAATATTTCTAGAATTTGAATGAAGGAAGGTGGTCCTCTATTGGAAGTTTTTTTTTTTTAAATTGCGTTAACATGGCAGTGTCGTAGGACACCTTGAAATGTTTGCTCATATATCCTTCTGTTGTACTCAACGCGTGAAGACAAGTGATAGGTTAATTTTACCTAGTGGGCCAGCATCGCCTGTGATGCCACCAAATTAAAATTAGCAAATTCTGCAAACTGCTCCTAAGTCACATCTACACTATTTGATTCCCATTATTGTCTTTCATTTCAATGGATTTTTAATGTGCATATTCTTGTGTCTGAGTGTTAACCTTCTTTTGTCTGTGCTTGTAGCCACGCCACAGATATAATGGAGACTGCAGGCTGGAAGTCAATGATCCAATCCCACCCTCACTTAGTAGCAGAGGCCTTCCGTGCCCTGGCTTCAGCACAATGCCCACCCTTTGGTCTGCCCAGGAAACGTCTAAAACAGTCCTGACTGCCCCACTGTGCCCTAAGACTTGAAGCATGGGTTTACAAAAGAAGGACTAGAAAGAGTACCGCTCTATTTCAACCAATACCCAACCTTCATGAGCAGAAGAAGAGGGGGACTTCATGGCTGGGGAAGATGGGAGCCTGGCATGTGGCCAACTGACATCATTGGATGGGAAAAATTTGTTCAATTGGTGTTGTCCGCTTGCCTTGCTGCCTGAACTGACTTCAGTCCAGGTAGTAAGTCAAGTTCTCTGCTATGTTTTCCTGTAATTTTCAAAATGGCCTTAATATATCTGCCATTGCTCTGGAGCTGCTCTAGAGTACTTTGTCTATTTTACTCTGTGCCTGCCTTGTCACAAAGACCAGGCCTCCTCCAGATTGCACTAGTTCCCATGAAAATAGTCATTTTGATATGGAGTTCTATAGGAACGCAACAAGGGTTTGATTAAATGGGAAATATATATTTGTAATGTTTAGCCCATTTTGTGACTAGACATTAAAAAAAGTGTGAACACTTTCAGTGCAAGGTCAATTCTCTACACTTTTTAAGAGTATGCCCCATATTGATGGCACCATTTATACGTAAATGACAGTTAAACCATCTTCAGAAGACCGGTGTTCAAGAAAGTGTGTTCTATTCCATAATTGTGGGGAAAATAATCTGGTGTTTTAAAGACGCTGTGCTGGTTGCCATTTTAAATGTAAGGCAGAAAAGCAATGTCTATACTCTGGCCCTAACCTAATAAAAAAACTTATTGGTAGAATAGGGAAGTATATATCCCGTCTCCCATTTGATTGACATATTCCACAACATGAGTCTGAGCTGTTATAGATTTCAATTTTGAGATTTTAGCTTTCCATAGTACTACCAACTTGCAAGTAATATATATTCTCAATATATTGTGGTTAACAAAAAGTGGAGAGACTAATGCATGGTCCTGTGCTGTTGAAAAGGAAGTGTCCAAGTACCAATTTTGTTTTAACAAGTTATTTTCTGCAGTTATCTAAAGAATATCTGTGCAGAATTAAATGATCGAGTACAATTGAGTTTGCGCGAAAATTTCTCCAACACGCTTGGATTTGTATAGGATGCTGAGCATCACTTCCATCGACAATGTTACTCTGTATAGGAATGGGGGGGGGTCACATGTTGATTCAGTTTGTTTATGTTGTGTGGTATGACAGAAGCTTTGGAGTATTTTGTAAATTAAGAGTGGCGTCATTTCTAAATGATGCTGCTCATCATTCAGTGTCATGTTGATGTTGAAAAATTTTCTTTAGAAGTTAAAAAAAAATATGAAGTTGTCTCCAAGAATGCCTGCATTAACCCATTAAAACATTTTCCAGCAGTTTACTGGGGCAGAATCGTTTTTACTCTGAACAGGACTGCTTGAAGACACGGTCAGGTCTGTGGCTTTAACTCAACTTGGGGTTTTTTTTTTTGTCAATAAGTATTCATATTTTCTGTTCCAACAACTTCTTTTTGTTGTGTCGAGCACTATCTGCAATGCAGCATCCACCCACCGGAGAACGTTTTCTCTCTGGTCAAATGAAAATGCAGTGAATTGGGAGTTTGCCTATGAAAGTGAAAGCTCGCTTCTCGCCCGGCTGTTTGTTCTAGCCAGGGAAGGAAGTCGCTGTGAAGTGATTTTATTGTTTCTGACGAGAAAATGTTCCATTCCTTTTTTCTTTTTTTGTTCCTTCAAAATTGGAAATGCACGTTTGCTTTGGGGTGCACGCTGAAAGGTTGATGAGATTGTAATGTTGGTTTTACTTTGTGCAAAGTGGATCACAGGCTTCCTGTAACGATTGCTTATTTATTTTATTTTATGTATGTATTTATTTGACAAAACACTCTTAGAGTGACCTAAATGAAGCATACTTAGTTCGCACGGGGAGAGTGAAGCAGATGGACAGCTTTTGAAGCTGAGAGGCAGCGCCTTGGACTTTGTAGCACAATGAGGGGAAAAAAAGCTCTATCGTGTGTTGTCCACATTAATGGTGGATCTGCCTCTGTGTGAGTGTCTGTCATAAATAGACTAATTAAAGTGAACAGCGTGAAACCGCGTCTGGCTGGAACAGAGACGTCTTCATCAGCAGCGAGTGCACGCTGACATCCACCGTCCCTGCACCACCCCCCCAAAAAAAACATCCTAGGAAAGCTGATATCGTCTCCGCTTTAGCACGCCTCTTCAACCTTTCATCTCTCTCCCTCTTCTCCCGCTCATCTGCTCTTCCTCTCCCCTCCTCCTCCAAACTGGGATGCTTGAAAGGGATGCCTGGCGCGCCACCCCACAGTCAGTGTTGGGCTAATGATCTGGAATTGGTTCTGTACTGTTGAGATCATAGGAAATGAGATTGTCTGAGGGGCAACTGGACAATGTCCCCCGGAGGCAGAACATTGAGAAGCTTGATAAATTAAAGCTCGGGGCTCACTCACTGAAAAGACATGTCATAACTAATGAGTTTAAATTCAGGCTTTAAGGTTTATTCAGTCCAAGCTATGATTTCTGCTGCGTGGCTCAGATAGTGTTCCACCGACACTACAGGCTCCCCTTTTAAATGTCCAGACCCAAAGCTGTGTGATAAAATAACATGAATATAAGCTTCGTTTCTGTGATGATGATGGTGATGATGTAGGTTTATAGGGAGGGATGCTTTGTAAATAACTTGAGTACATTAGAGGGAAGATGCTCAACCCATATGAATAGGGTGTTTAAAACTCTCAATAGTGAGTAGTTGAAAATACATACATGCAAATATCAATATCACTGTTACATTTGACGGCACGTGATTTTAATTGACGGCCAAAATCAAAGGTATCTGGCCAGGTGTTTATTCAGAATCACTGCTATTTCTGCTTGTGGGCACGTTGGTGTGCACAGGCAGGGCCGGCTGATCTGACTTGATGCTGTGGAGTGGATGCCTCGCCCCGATCAGATAAGAGTAATGGAAGTGAATGAAAAGACCTCTGTCCCCAATGGCCACAGCAAAATGGATGTGCTCCCTGAGGTGTACCTACGGTATCATCCTTGCCCGTGGACACAGATTTATAGCCCATTAAAAAGCTACACTGAAATGTACCCCTTAAAAATGGTGTGTTTATCCCGTTAAGAAATCCTCGAAGAAATGAAACAACTCAACACCGGCAGAGTTAAGATGATCCGACGTGACACTGTTGCGGGAGTCGAGTTCAAATAAGGTTTTTAATGCCATAAAAACCTAAATTGATCTTTTACAAACAACTTCATTTTAACAAAATGAACCCCCTGCTAAATCAAATGGTCCAAAATGAATATATTTTTTTTTGTCCTCATACAGTATACACACAACAGTGCTCTTATTCCTGTCTTACAGGAGAAAAAACTTTAAATGAGACGAAGCAAGCAGAAAGCAATATAGCTACCACATACAGTCTGCTAGGTTTACAAAAATGAAACCTAATAAAGCAACGAGTATGACATACATCACTAGCTCAACACACACCAAAACTAAGAAACAATTTACCTATTGAAATGTTTTTTTTTGGGGGGGGGTTTAAAAACTAAAATAGAGTTGACATCATTTACTCTGAAGCCATTAGTAAACACGTTTAGTTGTAGGTTTTTCAGTACTGAGACTTTACACATAACACACTTGGCATTGCACAAAGGATTGGAACTAAAACATCAACATAGATCAACTGAGACGCTGTTGTTTCTTTATCATACACCTCTCCTCGTATGCTACATGTGACGTCATCATTTACATCGGGAATGACAGCTATATCAGATATGAGCACACACACACACACACAAAAAAAAACCCAACATGTTGTCAGCCTCGCTCCCCCGTTCTCTCGCCGCAGTGACTGACGTGTGATTTAGTCCGTGGCTCACGGTGCAGGATCAGCTCTGCTTCTGGCATTTTTCAGCTGGATAGAGCTTTAAGAAATAAGTAAAAACTTGGATTTTGTTTCAAAGCACACTTCGCAGCTCGGGGACAGATGGGACACGACCCTCGGCCAGACAAAAGGCAATCAACTTAAGCATTAGCGCCCCCCCCCCGCTCCCACCAGTAGTGGCAGGTGGCTGTGTAACGACTTAGACCCAACAGTATGCCTAACTTTTCCTAACGTACAAATGCAAAAAACAAACAAAAAAACAACAAAAACAAAACATACCTTTATTTTAAACAGTGGGCGAGGGCTGCGTGGGATGTACATTTCTAATAATAACGTGAGTAAACGCTCCATACAAAATGTGCTACACATGCGCCTTACGAGCAAAACAATGACGTCATATTGCTGCGACCGGGGTAGGCGGCCGCTCTCACTCCGTTTACACTCGGTTTTAAAATGCGTTTTTTTTGCGATCGGATCACAAGTGGACTTCGCTAAAAAAAAACAAGTGTAAACGAAAACCGAAACGTTTTGTGAACTGGTTATTCAAACCAACTGCGAAGGCGGTCTTGGACGCATTTGACCACATTTCTTTTGTCGCGTAAACGCTAATGCGTCCTGGCGCATCCCCGACAAGGACGTAACAGGAAGATACGTCATCAATGCCGGAAGTGGTGGTTGTTTTGGTAACAGCGCGCCAGCTTTCGGAAAAAAAAATGGAGCGCGAGAGAGGAGAGTGCACGTGGTTGGAGTACAAGTGAAACGAAGATGCCTCATCTCCGTTTGGGCACAAGAATCAGTCCTGTCGGTGTCAACAGCTGGAACAGTCCGTATACATGTACGCGCACATAAGTGCTGGAAACATCTTCAAACATTCGCTATTGTTTTCACAGCTAAGCCGGCAAATCTGGCGCCTGACTGAGGCCCTTTAACGTTGTAGCGGAAGTGACGTAGACAGTAACAAACTCTTTGGAGTAACGGAATCTGATCACAAGCGGTCAGCAGGACGCGTTTGGAGACGCATGAGAGACACGTGTGTGAACGGCGACGTGTCTGGCTGTCCAGTTGTGACCCGACCGCCCCAAAAACGCATTTTAAAACCAAGTGTAAACAGGGCGTCTGACTGTCGGCGGTGGTTCTGCGCTGTGGGGGCGGGGTGGGGGGGGTTGCAATATTGATGGGGCTGTTAACGTTGGATTTAAAATGGTGTTTTAATGATGTGGCGTTCATGTTGCGGTTGTGTTGTGTTTTTTTTGGGATTCGAGTCAGATTAAGTAGGAGACCGTGGCTGGGACATGGGGGGAGGGGAGGGGGGGCCGTAACGTTGTCGGTTCTGGTCCGTTCTGGCCGGTGTGAATAAAAGGGCACCCCCGGGGTCGTGTGGTGTATGGGGGGGGGGGGCGCACGGGAGATGCGATTGAAAAGAAGCCGCTGCCTTTCGACTCCTTCTTCCGAGCCGGCTCGCCACCCTACTCCCGGTTTTACTTGGCAGCCCCCCTACTTGAAGCATCTTCCCGCGCGCCTGGACTTAAGTCGTCTCACCGCTGGCTGGCGGTGTCCGACGTTTGTCGAATTCAGACCCGTTTTTTTTAAACTTTCATTCTACGGGCAAATGAGCACGTTTCACCTTTTTTATTTTTATTTTGTTTTTTTTTCACTTGGTGTCGAATAAGTGAAAATCGTGAATCCAATTACGGCCCATTAAAGACAGGCCGTGTCAGGGCTGCCGGCAGGACCATGACAAAGCGCTGTTAATTGTCTGCCAGACTCACTAAATCTACCTGTCCTGTAATTATCGCTTTCACGCGCCGCTCCTGACACACCAATCCACCTTAACATCCGGCTCCCATCGGCAGGCGGATGCGCGGAGACCGCATCCCCCAAACACGCCCTGGATTTCAGATCCGGTTTTTTGGGGGGGAGGGCTGCAGCCCGCGGGAGGGCATCGGCACAAAGCGGCCACGCCATGGTAGACGGATGCTTACTGACGTGGTAAATTTTAAACAATTTACGTGGCAATTAAGGAATATTCTGTACCGCACTGTATCAGCTGTTGTTAGAAAAGTGTTAATTTAGATGGTTTGAGTTTGTCTATATCGTTGTGGGCACTCAATATTCGGCCATAAGGCCATATTGATGTCAGACCTTTATAGTGTAACGTGCATGGATAAGAAGACACGCTGGCCGCTGGCTGGCGGGTCTGTGACCCTTTAGTCTAGCGGTTAGCGATGTCCCCTGCGGTGCGGGCGACACGGGTTCGCTTCCCGGCCCCGGCACTTCCTGTGGTTGCGTTGTCCACCGAATTCGCTACAATATGATTACACGCCCATAATATATCCATAAGGTGTATTTATAACCAAATACACTCACTGATCAATATTATCTGAAATATACTGCTAGAAATCTTCTTGTCTCTAACAAGCGATCAATCAAACTGCCACCCTCAACGTTACGCTATGGGAAATATACGTCTCAGATGTCCTCGAGAAATTTCTCAAAAATCTTTTTTTGTATTTTTTTTATTTTTTTTGGGGGGGAAATGAAAATTATTTCATCCGAGACGTGAACATGTCAATGAAAAAAGGAGGAAATGTCCACCGCTGACATCACTGAAGGTCTACCGACAAAGAAGCAGACAGTGTACTTTGAATCTAGGGCCCAATTACCCGCGGTCTAGCTTGGTAGCAAACATCTGGATAGGACGCTAATTAGCACGGATTTACAGAAAATGTGCGCGGCGATGATGAAAAGGTGTCACAGAATAAGCCTCAACCGGGTTTTTCGGTTTGTAATTTAACAGGGACTCTTGCAGTCAACCCTTGCGAGATGCCCCCCCCCCCGGAACTCGTCCCTGGACACCTGCTCATCGTCTTAAAATCGTCACCCTATAGGCTTGTGCGCAAGTATGTGTCAAACAAACGTCAAATTCCCAGGGGTGCTCCGCACTCTCAGAGAGCATTTTTTGCATCGTCAATATGTCTCGCGTGTGGGTGTCGAGGGACGGGAGGAACGAGGGTGGTCCGAGATTTACATACAACGTCTTACGGGAGAGGGAGATCTGACGCGCTCGCTAACAAACAGCCGGGTCATCCTGTGGAGGAGTACGGCGTGTCGCTGTGGTAATTATAGTCAGGGCATACCTTTTGCACCAGTTTATAGTCGACACTGTAAAAGGCTATATAGATGCATATGACTTTGAAGGGTTTGGAGCACAGCCAGGAAACGTGGCTCTGGGTCTGCTCCTGGTAGCACACCTTGGACGGGTCGAAGCTGCACAAGGCGGTCTTCTTGTTGCGGTCTGTCTTCTCGTACTCGATGCGACAGTTGAACGACTTGGTGTCTTTGGTCTCCAGCGTGGACTGCTGGGCGAGCTCGAATTCCACCACCTTGGAGGGGGGCACCAGACTGACCGACACGTTCCCCAGGCCCGTGGAGTTGTGACGGAAGTACACGCTGAAGGTGCCGTTCCCGTGGTCCACGATCTTCCCTGTGATGAGGAGGTTGAGTTTCACAGTCTTGATGTTGGAGTGGAAGTCCCCCCACCCAAACATCTTTTTGAATTTGCCGGTCTTGACGATGGGTCTCCGCTTCGTTCTGGCCTGTGCCTCCTGAACATCTGTCAGGTTAGATAACCAGTCCCAGAAGTCCTCCATGTTCTCTAAATGTGCCATTTCCCTCATGTTGCTCTTGAGCCCCGGGGAGCCCCTGGCAAACAGGCGCAGGGGTTTGAGGATCCGAGGACTGGCCCCCGTGGGAGAGAACTTCTGCTCAGAGTCACTTTCCCCCCATTCGATGAGCTCCGTCGCTGCGCCATGCGTTTTCCTGCATGTGACCTTCACAGAACACAGAACACAAGTATACAGAGGAGAGAAAATCAGTAATACAGAACATTTGATAATGCAGATCACTAGCTAGCTAGCTAGCTAGTGCTGTTCATATGCACAATATACTGTATAATAATTGATTTGACTGATGAATCCTTACATGCATGAGGGATTTTGAAACATGGAAGGGAGGATGATTTTCAACACACTCATGAATTGTGCACTCATTTCCACAAAGCTAGAATAAGATGGCTGGTCGTGTCGCATGTCAAACCCATATTAAGATCCCCAAGACTTAAAAAGGCAAGTGGTGTCAGATCAGCATAGCCATTCGTACGGTGAGATATGCGTATAACACCAAAATAGGCTTTAGAAACGGTAAAGTATGAACTCAAAGTACTAATCCGGACGCGGCAATGAACTGTGATCCCTCCTTGTACCTCAAAGCCCCTTAGCTTCAGGAGTGATTCCTGGTCCACTTCAGATAAAGCTTTGGTAATTCACGGCAATAAGCTTAGCTAGTTTTGATAGTAATTAGGGGTGCTGTCTTCCCCCCAGGCCCAGTTTCAGGGATCACTGGGAGGAAGCAGATGTGAAAGCACCAAGCAGCGGCTGTTGGAAATCTCTCCGAGCTGCAGACGCACTACTTCAAGACCAATTATAATTTCGCTGTAAGCTCAGCCGAAGCACACGTGTACACAAAGCCAACAAACTAGGTCTTTCTACCATAGTTTGTTTGGTACTGTAACTGCATTTCCCTGTTATCGCATCCGTAAAAAAAAACTCCCCATTTGTCTTAGAAAGTTGGGTTTGGTACATATTGACTTACATAAACACGCTGCTATTGGTGTCATATGTCACCACTATATATATTGTAACGTGCATGGATAAGAAGACACGCTGGCCGCTGGCTCGCGGGCTGACCCTTTAGTCGAGCGGTTAGCGATGCCTCCTGCGGTGCGGGCGACACGGGTTCGCGTCCCGGCCGCGGCAGTTCCTGTGGTTGCGTTGTCCCCCTAATTCGCTACATTGGTGTCAGCAGTGGGATGGAGCGACCGTAAGGCCATCGGAAGCGCATGCGCCCTGAGGCGTGAAGGAGCTGATATGCTTAAGCGCGGGGACGCGCTTACCGAAGGAGGGGGGTAGTGTAACGTGCATGGATAAGAAGACACGCTGGCCGCGGACTCGCGGGTCTGACCCTTTATATATATATATATATATATATATATATATATATATATGAGGAGAGGCCTGATGTGCAGGAATGCGGCAGACGCCTCAGACACCAGAGGCACTTGGGTGCTGCAAACGGGACTTAACAGCTCGGCCATTCGAGAGCCCTTAGACAGGTAATGTGAAATCGATGTGTTGCCCATGGATGATGAGCCGGGTCCATTTATCAGCCCTACAGAAGCTTAATTAAGACGATTCCTCCGCGTAAACACAGACGAATGAGAGAACACCGATAACGTCCCCATGTGTCGCTCGTCACAACCGCAGGTGTTTAATCAACCAATTCAAGCGACAGCGTCCCTTCGGTGCGCGCGCGCGCGCGCGCGCGCCAGTTGGTAATATGCGGCGCGTTCTCAGCTGTTCCCTCGATTCGCCTCGCGCTCCGTCACGGCCAATCGGCTGCACGAAACGTAACCTCAGTGGGACGCCGTACCCTCGCCGGGATCTCCTACGGGACTGGCAAAGTAGTGCGCTCACCGGGCCGGGCTATCGCGTCCTTTTTTTTTTTTTTTTTTTTTTCTTTCTTTTTTTTTCCTCCACATCGGGTGTCACACTGCGCTACTTCAGAGGGGGAAACCACATTTCTCCTTTCACTGTAAACCTCAGGTGAGCTTTGCGAGAGGTGATTATAATGGAAATGAGAGAGGAGTTTAAGTATGATGAGCAACTGGGGAAATCGCTGTGACAACAAGCGGGACGGTGAGAGGGGCGTAGTGCTTAAGCGCCCTGAGAGAGACGAGGCACGGGGCAACTTAAAAGCTCACGCTGACACATACACCCTCTGCCCCCCCCCACCCACCCACCCTCGCTCCCTTAACACCCCCCCCCACACACACACACAGTTTCTCCCCTCGCCTCTCTCCCTCAACACACGCGCGCATGCGCACACGCGCATATACGCAAACGTGCGCGCACGTTGCTCTTTTGAACGGAAGTGGTGAGTGTCAGAAAAACACAGCAGACTAAAGAATTGAGAGTTTTTATACCACAAAACAGGCTGGGAAAAGAGGCAAGGTCTGATGAAGGAGAACTCACAAAAGCTTAATTAAGATTGCTTAATCAGAGCTGCTATGCTAGAGGCATTTCAGAGAAACTTGAAACGAGACATTATTAAGATAATAACCTCAGACTCGCGGAGCTGGAAACACTGGACCTCATTTCGACAGTGCGAGGCAAAGCAACCAGCAGCATAGAGCAGGTCTCTCTCTCTCTCTCTCTCTCTCTCTCTCTCTCTCTCTCTCTCTCTCTCTCTCTCTCTCTCTCTCTCTCTCTCTCTCTCTCTCTCTCTCTCTCTCTCTCTCTCTCTCTCTCTCTCTCTCTGTGTCTCTCTCTCTCTATGTATGTATGTATTTATGATTTAGTAATTATTATTCTGCACATTCCTAACTTGGCATCCTGCAGCAATGACGTTACAGCTACATACCACAGCAGGAGTCAGGTCGAGGGCAAATGCAGATACAGGAATGTGGAGAATAACTCAACTGTCTCTCTGGGTATGTAGCATCTATCCATCCATCCATCCATCCATCCATCCATCCATCCATCCATCCATCCATCCATCCATCCATCCATCCAACCATCCATCCTCTATCTATCTATCTCTCTCTCTCTCTCCCTCCCTCCATCCCTCCCTCTCTCTCGCTCTCTCTCCATCCACCCACCCATCCATCCATCATCTATCTCTATCTCTCCTCCCCTCCCTTCATCCATCCATCCATTCATCCATCCATCCATCCATCCATCCATCCATCCATCCATTCACCCCCCCCCTCTCTCTCCCTCCCTCCATCCACCCCCCCTCTCTCTATCTATCTATCTATCTATCTATCTATCTATCTATCTATCTATCTATCTATCTATCTATCTATCTATCTATCTATCTATCTATCTATCTATCTATCTATCTATCAGTGAGAGATAGACGTGCACTCCATGCCGGTGGACACTGATAGATTAGACTAATGCGTGTAATCTATCAGTTGCTGGAGTATATAGGATGGTCACACATGAACAACCACCTCTTCTCAGTAGTGCACAAGCCAATTCAGGTGCCACTACGCTACTCCGCCTTATAGAAGTGCCTACTTATAGTACACACATACGCTCCAACAGTGTGTCGGACAGTAATATCAAGAGGCAAAGATGATAGTTAGCCTCACTGTTGACAACGGGCAGATAGCAGCCAGCCACACACACACACACACACACACACAGACCCCCCCCCCCACACACACACACCCTGAGTCAGGATAATTCAGCCTCAGCATCCATCTGTAATCAGCATCATGGAGCCGGCTGCCTGCTTGTCCCATGGGTAGACATATCTTTCAGAGGCCTGACATAAAGGTAATTGCCATAGTGACCAGAACTAGCCTCTAGAAAGTTATTAAGAAGCCGGTGACATCTGGCTGCTGGATCATCCGAAGAGATGCTGTTAAAACGTATTTGCGGCGAGCGGCCGGTGACACGCCGCTCCGCCGTGATGGGTTCTGGGCCGCGGGCTAGGCTACCACCCAGGCTTGATGGCATCAATAGAAGCTTTTCTCTCTCCCCCCCCACCCCCCCACCCCCACTTCTAAACTTGGCCCAGCTGACGATATGGCGTAAAGATTTGAAATGGTTTTTATTGGGGGGGTTCCCCCCCTTTTTTTTTTAAATGTTTGGCATTATAATTACTGACTTCTATTTTTTGCATCATTATGTTGCTGTTGTTGTTATTCCATGGTTTGATCCCCCCTCCCCCCTCCCCCTCCCCTCCCCCAGCACATAAGGTTGTAATATCTGTCTCGGGGAAAATTGGTTTCAGACATCTTTCTCACAATAAACAAAATGGGTAATTAACCTGCTCATCAGTGCAAGCAGAGAGGCTGCGGCGATGCACTCCGCCGTTCTTCATGGGTTTATCTGTGCAAATTGACCTCACTTTTGGCGGCGCAATTCATTTCTCCGCTAATTTTCTGTGTCTGCAGCTCCATTAACTTGATGCCTTCCTCACGTAGTAAAAAACCTGGACTGCGGCGCTGAAATAACACCGGGCTAAGCCAGCGGCCTTATAGCACCCGGCGCCATAAGGCCGCAGACCAGACGCAAGCGGCGAGCTGCAAGATTGCCAAGGAGTCGAGTGGACTGCAGCCAACTGCCTTAAAGCGCCGAGCGAGACAAGCCCCACTCACGTCACGCCCCAATCCGCGTCTTGCACTTCACGGTAAAACCCACACCCATCACCCCTCCACGCCGCCCCCCCCCCGCTTCCCCTCAGCTACCTCATATCACCCCCCCCCCATGCTTGTACGCCTCTCCTCGACGTTATGGAGCATGCCATTTGTAATGATTCACACAAAGAGCGTCGCTACAGAGGAGATGGGGCCCCGGAGGCCCCCGGGCAGCCCGCTGGTCTGCACGCTCCCGAGGAATAAATTGCTGCTCGGGTGCTGGAAACGGCATCACGTCCCGGAGCCATCACTCTTAATCAGGGTCCATCCAGGCTAACACTCGGCAGGTGTTTCCGGCAATGAAGAGGATCACAACAGCAAATCCCCGCTGGGGGTACCTTACCTATCACAGAGGGCTGCGGCTGGCGTGTGTGTGTGTGTGTGTGTGTGTGTGTGTGTGTGTGTGTGTGTGTGCGCGTACATGTCACATATCCACTGCCCCATAGTATCACCTCTAAGGACATTATCGCCGTCTGCTATGAGAGTGAAATATGCCAGTGTGTGAGCAGCTTAGACTTTAATACCATAAGTCTGCAGCTGCAGGTGTTGTGGCTCCAAATGGATATTGACTCGCTGGCTTTAGTGCATCAGCAAAGCGTTTAAGATGCTCTGTCCGCCTACCTACTGAACATACGCCGCAGCCCGCACAGTTCTCTTACGACATGTAGAATGTGGCCGTGGCTGAAGTTTGGCGCCTCCTCTTGGGAAGAGCATGCCACGTATTCAAGGTCTCGTTTCTGGTTTGGCCTATTCAGCTGTCGAGTCATTCTGACGATGACTTCCCGCGTTCCTGCACAATGCCACCAGTTTACAGTACTTTCAAGAACAGCGCGATTTTTTAGCAGCTACACGTGTAGGAATTGTAACAATGGTAAAACTGGGGGGGGGGCGGCAGCGGCGGCATCCGGGTAGCGTAGCGGTCTATTCCGTTGCCTAGCAACACGGGGATCACCGGTTCGAATCCCCGTGTTACTTCCGGCTTGGCTGAGCGTCCCCACAGACAGAATTGGCCGTGTCTGCGGGTGGGAAGCCGGATGTGGGTTATGTTCCCTGGTCGCTGCACTAGCGCCTCCTCTGGTTGGTCGGTCGGGAGGGGGAACTGGGGGGGAATAGCGTGACACTCCCACGCGCTACGTCCCCCTGGAGAAACTCCTCACTGTCAGGTGAAAAGAAGCGGCTGGCGACTCCACGTGTATCGGAGGAGGCATGTGGTAGTCTGCAGCCCTCCCCGGATCGGCAGAGGGGGTGGAGCAGCGACCGGGACGGCTCGGAAGAGTGGGGTAATTGGCCGGATACAACTGGGGGGAAAGGGGGGGGGGTCCAAAAAGAAAGGTAGCTAGAGGAGGGTAAATGATACTGATGCTCCTCGGCAGTGTCAGGGTCTCAGTGTCTTCAGAGGGCGTTCATCTCCCTCATTGATTACTTCTTGTTTTCCTTTGTTGCGTATTTAAATTAAAAAGTGGGATTTTCCTTCTCCTATAAGAGCAAATCTCTTCATCAAAATGTATTAAGAATTAAGATGTCATCAGAAAGGCATTGAAAATTTACTTGCTAGATACCCCCTCTCCCCCGTAATAAACAGCTTTAATTAGGTTAAGTGTCTTCCATTTTCTTGAGAGATGAAACAAAATACGTTAACAAGGTCCACCTATGTTATTCCCAAATCCAGGAAAATAACACCGGATTTGTGAGATTTTATAACTGAACCACCAGATCAGTTCATTCCAGTTGTCCCGGGGACCAAGAAACGGCCTGTGTAACATTTAATATAAAGTTATTAGGAGGTGAAAAGCTGGAAAAATCATAAAAGTCTATTGTAAAACATGGGGAAAAATATGAAACGACATCTCTACAAAGATCAGGTCTTCCTACTAAACTGAGCAACCAGATAACAAATGGGCCAGTTACAACACTCAGAGCTCATGGGCCGACATGAAAGAAACTTTCCCGAGACCAGCCATCTCTTCAGCACGTCACAGATTCGGCTTTGTGGAGAGACTGGCTCAAAGAAAGCCATTTCTTAGAAAGCCCAACATGAAGTCGCGGCTGGGGTTTGCTAGAAGCCATGTGACATGCTCAGGGACCTTCTGGAAGACGAGTCTGTGGGTTGATGAGACTTGAAGTTGAGCTCTTTGGCCTGAAAACACTGTACCCAAAACCAAACACGACCCACCGCCCAGACAACGCACACTGCAAACACGATGTATCCGAACAGGTCTACCAGTGTTACAATCACAGAAATAGCTTGTTTCAAGATTCAGTTACTCGTCACGAACTGACCATTTAAGGTTATTTATCATTATTTCAGGATATCAAGATATCGTACCTAGTTGAAATACCGGCAACACTTTAGTATGGGGAACATAAAAAAATTAATTACTAGTGAATTAGTAATGATCAAGATGTCACTTTAGTATGGGGAACATATTCTAAGTAACAAAAACTTAATTTACAGTAATTTAACACTATGAACACTTGTAGTTTTGTGTTTTGTTATGTAAGAACAGACCATATTCATTAAGTGTTAGTAAGGGAGAATAACTCTTCTTGTGGTACTACCACCTTATAAAGTCCATACTAAGCAAAGCATATTGAGATGGTACTACTAATAAGCAATAATTCTGAGGTTATAGAGGGAAAACCCATAGTTAATGGCTTACTGGTTGTATAATAAGGCCATGCAGAATAAGGCATTAATGAGTACGTAATAATGACCAATTAAGAGCCAATACGTTGCTAATTTGCATGCTAATAAGCACCTAATTAATGGTGACTACGTTCCCCATACTAAAGTGTTACCGAAATATCTTATCACACTTGCTGATTGTTCAGCTTGTTTTCTTAATTGAACGCTCCAATCGTAGTCTCGCGATACCAGACAATCGGAGCTCTCCGCCTACCAATCGTCTGGGGATTTCTAAACGCAAGCTCGTTGCTAGAACGGCGGCGAGAACGGCCGCTAGCGAGCCTGCGCCCGCTGCTGCGCCCCTTGTCAAGGCCGCGCCTTACCGGAAGTGCTCTCTCCCCATCCTCCTCCGCAGTGAAACGAGCTGGAGATATAGCGAGCCGCTTTGTAACGGATGTCCCGAGTAACGTTACATCATCTGATTCGGTTCTGTCGAACGTGAGCTCAGTCCACAAGATTGGTGCAGTTAAGGATTTACAGCGTTAAAACGTTTAACCCAGGACAAGAAAGACGTGTTGGCTTGTTCACCAACTGGTTAGGGGAAAAGCTTGGGTCTAATCAAGCCTGGCCAGCTGTCTGCGACTTGTTGTCCGCACAGGGGCAGAAATCTGTGGTGCTGGTCATACGCCCTCTGCTGTCCATAATGGGAGGAGCAGGGGCAGTTTTAGAAAGCAAAAGGCTTTGCTGCCGCATACGCGGGACAAAGCGAGGACATGATGACCTGCAGGTCGCCGCCGGTGGTTCCGCCCTTGTGTTTGGCACACCAGAGACTTTTGTTGGCCAAGCAAAGTGGAGACGGCTTCTACAAACACCGTTATTTCGGGAGCGGCTGTTGACAAAGTACACACTGTAGTGCAATGGTGAGTTTGAAACCATAATTAATGCCAGCTCGCTGACTGTATTGTTTGTCTAGTTTTCATCGGTGACTGCGCGCCTGAGCCATCCTATAGCGCAAGTGTTGCTGGTACGACGGTGTTTACAAGCCCACGACTTCTGCATGTCACCGCCCCCGTGTGACAGCCCCGCCCCCATGTAACGGCCACGCCCCCATATGACGGCCACGCCCCCAAGACTTCTGCAATGAACGTTTTTTTTAACTCTGTTTCCACCCAGTTTTAGCAACGAAAGCTGGGAGTGTCCTCAATCTCTAGTTGAGCAAAGCGTTTAGAGACTGACTTGTGAGTCTAGTCTAATTGTGTTTCAGTTTTGCCATGGCATTTCTGCAGTGCACCATCCCTTCTGTTAAGCATGGCGGTGGCAGCATCTTATTATGGGATTGCATTTCAGCAGGAGGGACTGGAAAGTGTGCTGTCTCCGCAGGCAAAATGGCTGGAGCCAAATACAGAAAAATCCTTGAGGAAAAACTCTCAATGAGTAGGAGATGTACCCTAACCCTAAAAGAAACGAAGGGTAATGTTTTGAAATGGACTGGCAAAACCTTAGACTTAAAGTCAGACTAAAATCAATATCAGATTTAACTTTTCATTTCTAAAATCTTTGAAGACAGCAAGAAAAAAACATTAAACATTTTTTTATTCATGAAAGCATAATATTGACATTTTTATATCTTTATTCATAACTTTTTTCGATAGTCTCAAGCATTGTGAGGGAGTGGTTGACCTTTGAGGGACAAGTATAAGCAACCGTTGGTGGTAAGGGTGGGCGGGGTTTCATATTTTGATGATTTGATCTGATTGGCTGTACGTAAATGAGTGTGTCTGATGACACCATGAATATTAGATAAAATTAGAGCCGAGAAAAAGCTGAACCAGGGATAGCTCTTTTAAAAAGAGAAAAAGAGAAATTATACCTTTCATATCTATATCTATAAAAAACAAAATCTCCCTCTCAGCCTTTTTTGGGTTGTGCTTGTCTTCCCAGAGGCCTGGGAGTTTGAGGGTTCTGCACAGTATCTTAGCCGTTCCTAGGGCTGCATCTTTCTGGACGGACCTCAGATGTTGTTCCTGGAATCTGCTGGAGCCACTCTCCAAGTTTGGGGGTCACAGCCCCTAGTGCTTCTGTTACCACTGGGACTACTGTGGATTTTACCTTCCACATCTGGTCTAGTTCTTCCATCAGCCCTTGGTATGTCTGTTTGGTTAGCCAGCACCTACTTGTCAATCTGGAACTTGAAGTCCCACAGGATCTTAGCTTTGCCATTCTCAGCCACCTTTGGTGGTGTCTCCCAGTTGGATGTTGGGACTTCCAGTCTGTTTTCAGTACAGATGTTTCTGTACACTATCCCAGCCACTTGGTTATGCCTTTCAGTGCACGATTTCCCAGCTAGCATCTTACACCCTGCTACTAAGTGCTGTAGTGTCTCAGGGGTGTCTTTACACAGCCTGCATCTTGGATCTTGTTTGGTGTGGTAGACCCCTGTCTCGACTGATCTGGCACTGAGTGCCTCTTCTTGTGCTGCTATGGTCAGAGCCTCTGTGCTGTCCTTCAGTCCAGTATTTACTAGCCACTGGTAGGATTTCTCAATATCAGCCATGTCTTCTACCTGTTGATGGTATGTCCCATGGAGGGGCTTGGTCTTCCATGATACCTCCCCACTCTCTGTCTTCTGCTGCCTGAGATACTTTTTAGTTTAGTTTAAGTTTTATTCAGTCACCCACGATTAACAAATGTTTACAATACAAACAATGTACTCAAAACAGTGACTGAAAAGGCACAGGCAGAAGCATAATGCTTATATTTAAGCCTGTCCTAAGCAGTTCTTCCTGGGGGCCGTCTTTCTGATGTACTCATGGATGTGCCTTTTCTGATCATTGATAGTTACTCTGACATTCGCTAACCCTCGGCCCCAATCTTTTTGCTTATCATACAGTCCCAGGCTGCTGGGCTTTGGATGGAACCCTCCATACATTGTGAGGAGTTTCATGTCCAGATATTCTTGGCCTTCGTCTCCTCCCTTGGCCAGCTTACTATTCCAGCTGGGTATCTGATGACTGGTATGGCATATGTGCTGATAGCTTGGATCTTATTCACAGAAAGATGAATCAGTTCATCTGGACACGTTTATTGAGTGAAACGTTTCATCACTCATCTAAGTGACCTCTTCAGTCTCAACTGACTGCAGGTATCCCCACCCTTATAAACAATACAGTGGCATAACAACTGAAAATTATCAGTTTCAATTGCAAATTGCAATGAACATTTACTAGAATTACAATGACAATGTGTACTATTCACAGAAGATTTGGGAATGGTTGCAATCACAGCATTGTAAGATGGCGACAGATGTACTCTTAGCCCCCCCCCCCCCAGTTCAGGCATGGTTGTTCCCTCCTCACATAGACGGCCTCTTTGACTCCCCATTCAAACCAGCGTTCCTCCTTATCAAAGATATGCACAGCCTCATCCTTGAATGAGTGGCCACTGGCCGGTAGATGGGTAAAGACCGTGGAGTCCTGGCCTGACGCGTTAGCTCTCCTGTGTTGTGCCATCCCCTTAGCCAGTGTCTGTGTGGTTTCCCCAATTCACAGCAATCCTCCTGGCATTTAACAGCATATTGCTGTTTTTGTGCTGGGGGCCCGATCCTTGGGGTGGACCAATTTCTGGCGCAGCATGTTTTGGGATTTGAAAGGGTGATTATAAGAGGGTTATAAGGGTGGGGATACCTGCAGTCAGTTTGGACTGAAGAGGTCACTTATATTAGTGATGAAATGTTTCTCTCTCAGTAAACGTTGTGTCCAGATGAACTGATTCAACTTCCTGCGATTTTCTTACCTGGATTATTTAGCATGCATAAAGACACTTGGATCTTATTCTTCTCATTGAGCTGGCTCCTCAGGAACTACCTAACTCTCTGGAGGTATTTGGCTGTAGCTGATCTCCTTGCTGCTTCCTCGTGATGTCCATTTGCCTGTGGGATATGCAGGTACTTGTAACTGTCCTGTAAGTCTACTATCCATCCTGTCATCTGGTAATTCAACCCCTTCAGTCATCACCATCTGTTCACTTTTTGCCACCATTCAATTGCACTTTACCAGTCCGAATGATAGCCTGATGTTGTTGCTACAGATCCTGGTGAGTTGGATCAGCAAGTCAATGTCTTGCTCATTCCTGGCACACAGCTTGATGTCATCCATGCATAGTAGGTGGCTGATGGTAACTCCACTTCATAGCCAATCTTTTTGATCATCTGACTGAGGGGTTCAGGCCTATGCAGAACAGCAGTGGGGATAGTTCATCACTTTAGTATATGCCACATTTGATGGATACCACCTGTGTGATTGTCTTTGAGTTGGCCTCTAGAGTTGTTTTCCACTGCCACATTGAGTTCTTAATGAAGGCTGTTAGTGTCCTGTTGGCTTTAAAGTGCCAAGCACTCCAGTTACCATGTGTGGGGCATTGAATCATAGGCTTTGTTGTAGTCAATCCAGGCTGTGCTCAGGTTGGTCTGTCTGGTCTTACAGTCTTGGGTGACTGCTCTATCAACCAGTAGCTGATGATTTGACCCTCTGGTGTTTTTCCCAATTCCCTTCTGAGTTTTGCTCATGTACTGACTTGTGTGCCCATTCAGCTTAGCTGCTTATGATGCCATGATCCTCCATGTTGTGGAGAAGCAGGTTATCAGCCAGTAGTTTGAATGTGTTGTACCCTTGCAGTTAGATTTAGTTTGTTTTTGTTTCCAAATTTGTTTCCAAATTTTCCTTCATGATCAGTATTGTTTCTCCTGTGTTAGCCAGTCAGGTTGAGACCCTGATGTTAGCAGCTGGTTCATCTGTGTCACCAGGCATTCATGGAGTGCTGTTAGCTTCTTCAGCCAGTAGGTGTAGATCATGTCAGAACCTGGTGCAGTCCAGCTCTTCATGCTTGAAATTCATTGTTGGATGTCAGCCACTGTCGTGGGAACTGGTTCTTGTTCTGGGATATTGCTGTGGTCTGCTTTTAGATCCACCAGCCACTGGGCATTGGTATTGTGTGATACCTCCTTTTTCCCATATATCCTTCCAGTATCTCTTCGTCTCTACTCTGGGAGGGTCTGGTGTTGTTCCCTTGTTACCCTGCAGCTGAGAATACACTTTGGATGGTTCTTTGAGGAGCAGGCCATTTACTCTTGGCTTCTTCTTCACTAGTGTATCTCTCAGCCTGGTGGCCAGAGCTGTGAGCCTTTGTTTGGCAGTTTCCAGGGCCTCATTTATGAATAGCTTGCTGTACTTCTTCAACCAGGGCCCATCTTTCATCACACCTTTCTGCTCCTCTGTTAACTGGAATCTCTTCATGCTACTTTGATCTTGGCATCCAGCCTTCTCTTCCATTGAGGGTACTGTTTATGACCTATGTTCTTAATCCTGTGCCCAAGCATCTCCAGGATTACTGTTGCAGTGGCATATACAAGCTCATTGGTCTCTGTTTTGGTAGCAGTCAAGATATTGCATAAGGCTGTGTTCACATCTGCAAGCAGGATTTGTGATGATATTTTGTCACTGAGCAGTGGAAGCCGAGCCTGGGGGTTGACTGTTTTTAGTCTGGCCTTGATTCTCATTTGCACCTCATTAGCTTCAGCTGTCATGGCTGTTAGGATTGTTTCAGCTGGTTGTATCTACTGTCTACTGGGCAGCCCTTCAGGGTGCTGAATTGTATGGTCATCCTGTTGGAGCCTCACCATCTCAAATTGTGACAGTAGCTTTCTTCGATTGATGTTCGAGCATTGAGCCACTAGCTGCTTCTGAGTCAGTGGGGGAAGTCCACAGTTCCCGCATATGCTTCATATAACCCCTCTTCTGGGGTCTGCTGTTGTAGTAGCTTGTCCATGAATTTATTGTTCCAGTAGTCCATTTCTCATCAGGTTGTCCTGGTTCCCCAACACCTGATGTGGATCTTGTTACCCTGGGCAACATCCAACCCCTCACTCATGTCTGAGGTAATTGACTTGTATAGCATTAGGAGTCTAAGCCACAGACTGTTACTGGAGACTCGCCCGGCAAGAAAGCTGGTATTCTTACCTACTGAGCTATCCAGCTGCTCATATATATAAAATATTCTGATTGGTTGCTGTCCAACCGAAATTAGGGGCGTGACGCTGGGCAACGTAAACTAGAAGTGCTCAACTAATGAGGAGCGGAATATCAATACAGGTGCAGGAAAAAAATCCTGCATCTGTATTGCTATATATATATATATATATATATATATATGTGTGTGTGTGTGTGTGTGTGTGTGTTAGTACAGTTTGGTAAACTATACAAAATGCTGATTAAAATCAAATGGAAGTCAAAACACTACTATTTTCCAACATCACTTATTACTTGAAATCTTAGTTAAAATCAGTGGTATAACTTGAAAATTGCTGTCCACTGACTTTTGCAGAGTTGGAACACATTTGGAAACAAAAACAGACAAAATCTAACTGCAAAAATTATGAAGATGTCTCCATTTTCTCATCCAAATGGCTCGACTAGCCATCACTCATATTTAATGAGTCATTATTTTGATTGAAAAAAATTGCTGGCTGACAATTTTATTTGAGACACTGCACTTCAACCGCTGGACCAAAGTTGAACCTGGAGTTATTAGCATCTGTCCTGCTGATATGTCTACTCAGATCCTGTCCTGTAGCACTTTGACCGCCCCTCAGTTTGACAAATGGATTCAGTATTAAGCATGCTTAAGATATTCTTTTACTCGTATTTTCTTCATTCAAGAATTCTACAATCCCATATTTCCTGTCTTTTACTCCGGTTTTCGATGATTCATCCTGAGTTTGCCTTTGCTTATTGCTGTTGTACACGAGACCGCAGAAATGATGACACGTCGCCTCCGGCTGTCTTAGTAAGTATGGCGTTGGGGTGTGAACCTTTCAACTTGTTGATGATGCCTGGTCCTGAGGATGTGCTAACCAAAGCCCAACAGCTTAACTGAGCCAGGAGAGTCATAGAGGGAGAGCAAGAGAGAGAGAGAGAGAGAGAGAGAGAGAGAGAGAGAGAGAGAGAGAGAGAGAGAGAGAGAGAGAGAGAGAGAGAGAGAGAGAGAGAGAGAGAGAGAGAGAGAGAGAGAGAGAGAGAGAGAGAGAGAGAGAGAGAGAGAGAGAGAGAGAGAGAGAGAGAGAGAGAGAGAGAGAGAGAGAGCTGCTCTGGAGTGGTGGCATGAGAGCCTTCAGGTAATCTGGGATACTTGTGTTATCTCGGCACCTGCCACATCTGACAGCAGCAAAGCCCTGAACACCTCACTTTCAGGCAGGTGTTACCTTTCAACGCATCATCACTTTCATAATCCCCTTACATGGTCAAAGCACCTACTCCCGTGCTGCCTCCTGACACCTGCAGCATAGGGCATAAAGAGGATAATACCATAAGATGTTTTGGATCTGTGTAATTATCATCTTCTTGACCAATATTGTACATTTCTTATTATTGTCACATGACAGCGAATGTGTTTTGGAAACGCTCGAGGAGACACTGCTTTTTCACCCACTAAATTAACACTTTCTGGTTAGTTCTTCCACTTTCAACCCAGCCAAGTAATCCTGGTGTTTTACTCATTAAGCATCTTTGAAAACTTAAATTTGATGTTTTTTTCCCCCCCTCTTCAACACCGCGAGCGAGAACATGGCATTACATTTAGAAGTATAGCAGGTAATGCATCCGCCATGTGGTCTTGATGGATTCGTTAAATTTGACAGAGCAAATGTTTCCATTTCCTGAGCAGATCGCACCTTGACTGAACGGCATCCTTTGAAGAAGAAACGAGAGAGGGGAAAAGGCCTCGCTTTCATTTTCTTTTCTTTTTTTTCTTCTTCTCTCTCCATAGCTCTGAAGACAGGTACTTCACAGGAAATGTGCAAAGACAGAAGGGAGCTGACAGCACTTCGTTAGTGGTAAAAATGACAAGCAAAGACGAGCGGCCTCGAACCCCGGAGGATGAGAGGGGGGTAACAAAAAGCGGAAATCTCGTAATAATCAGAATGGGAAATGTTTAAGCTCATTCTAAAGCTACCGTATCTCCCCTTGTACAGGAACCACTTCTGGTTTAATTAAAGAGGTCAGTCACCTTACAACGCTGTGGTGTGTGCTGCCTTTTCACAACAGCAGCGCTGTGGCGTGTATAGACCCCTTACATTCAAAACCTTGATATTGCGCGAGGCTAGAAACACGGTTTCAGCAATGCCACGGCACGTGATTACAGACTTTTATGGAGGGTCCATGCTCCGGCGTAAGTGGTGGCCCATTCAGATGAGAGGTCGTGGCATCAATACAGGAGTGCCATATCCATTATTTAATTGTCATCGCCATGTGGTGATTAAGATTGAAGAAGGAATAGTGGCATCTGTGTCCATGAGTTAGTCCCCCCCCCTTTCCCCCCAGTTGTACTCGGCCAATTACTCCACTCTTACGAGCCATCCCGGTCACTGCTCCACCCCCTCTGCCGATCCGGGGAGGGCTGCAGACTACCACATGCCTCCTTCCATACACGTGGCGTCGCCGGCTGCTTCTTTTCACCTGACAGTGAGGAGTTTCGCCAGGGGCATGTAGCGTGTGGGAGGAGCACGCTATGCGCCCCGACTGACCAGAGGAGGCGCTAGTGCAGCGACCAGGACACATACCCACATCCCGGCTTCCCGCCCGCAGACACGGCCAGTTGTGTCTGAAGGGACGCCCGACCAAGCTGGAGGTAATACGGGGATTCGAGCCGGCGATCCCCATGTTGGTAGGCAACAGAATAGACCGCCGCGTCACCCGGACGCCCATGAGTTAACGATAACATTTCATCGACATGTGACTTGGACAAAAAAAACCCATCCTGTTTGTATTTTGTAAATGGATGTCATCATTTTGCTCAGCTGTCTGCACGGGAAAGTGTCTCCTGGCATGGGGGAAAGACGCGCAGATTGTAAAGGAGCAGCAAAACAGGCACACCGTGTAGCGGAGCGGCCTCTATCCCGCGGAGTTAATGAAAACGCCATAAGATGGAGCCTCTAGATCTAACACTTTGCCTCCAGCTCCACACTATAAAAATTCATCGCTGTGGCCCAAGACCAGGAAATTCAACATGGTATTAAACATAATGTCCCTTTGCAGCGGAGCCGGTGTGGCCAGCGGTGCAGGTCGATCTCTCTACAAGGGCCGCTCAGCACTTTACTTCACCCTAAACACTTCCAGTCGGCGTCATAAGAGCAGCTGGGGGAGAGTCATCACACTGCAAATAAATAAAAGAGTTTGACCGTGGACGTTGGCGGTCCATTCACAAGCCAGATTATTAGCTTCACCGTCGATGGACCTGCCAATGGGGAAACACCAGTAGTGAAAAGGCCATCAAACATCTAGACCTCTTTTCTCTTCATTTTGGAAGCTGGATGGCATCAATGGATTTATTGCCAGCTCGCACAAAGCTGATTGATGATTAAAATTCGACTCGCTCGTGGTAGTCGGTCAATACCGGGTGCAGGCTGTTGTCGTACAGGCCACAACTTGGCGTTTTTTTTTTTTTGTTGCAGCGAATTGACAACCTTTGTTTCGGGGGACCTAGGTGAGGACTGCAAATGTCACGGACAGTATTGTTTATAGGGGATTACCCAGTCAAGCCTTCTGGGTGGAAAGATTGTGACCTCAATATGAGTACAGATACACATCAGGACCATGTAAGCTCCATTATGATTCCTGGAGCATCTCCACCAGCCGGTACACCCGGCCATTCACTCTGTCAGGCCATCTTTAATCACTTCCACGGGACATTTTCTACTGGTCTGCCAGACCACCATTTTCCCTCACATCCATTTTTTTTTTGCTCTCCCCATTCAATTCCTCTGGTGGGTTTTCAGAGACACAAGTTCCACTTCTTTTTTTCTTCTTTTTTTTTCGTGGGTCCGTCTCTTACAAGGCAAATCCTGGGAGAGGTTGATGTGGAGACCGGGCTATAGCAGGGATGTGAAGAATATAAACACTCTCTTTTTTTTATTGTCCAGGGGGAGATGGGGAGGAGGGTGTGGACGGGGGTGGGCGGCGGGGTGCTCTGAAAGAGTCGAGGACCTTATCACAGCCCAGCAGCTCTGTAATTCGCCGCCATGATAAAGTGGCGGAGCGGAAAACCTTACAAGGCTGGCACAATCCAAAGACGGATTAGGTTTTTCTGACATAAGCTTCCTGAAAAACTAATCAATCAGCCCATGCAGTATTATCAGAAGCGTGAGATTAAAGAGCTGCTCCTAATCCCCCCCACTGTACATTTTATTACACTTTCCAGTGTTATTCGCCTTTAAATATACAACAAATAAATAATGAAATCAAACCTAATTGAGCGCGGGGAAGGGGGAAAAGGGGGTAAAGGGCCCTCAGAGAGAGAGGGGGGAATTCATGTAGCATTTGTGTTTTGTTGTGGAGAGGGGGATAAAACTGTTGTCCTTGCTGGAGCCCATTTTGACTTTGAATGGAGCCATGCTGTCTCAGCCCGGCACGGCAGAGGGGCGTGCAGCCGGAGAGAAATACGCAGGCAGATTTTCACTACAGTACGAGAATCTGAGCTGGCGCTTGGACTTTCCACTGAATTCCTTCATTCCAGGGACCAGGGACTCGGTCAAGTCCGTTAACCGATCAATCGCAGTTGATCATAGCTGTCTAACCATCTGAAATAAAGACATAAAAGGGACAGATGCATACGAACACGCATGGGATGGACGCTTTAAGAAAGTATGTGGAGAGATAAATTCACAGCTTCCAAAACGAGACGCCCAAATGAAACGCTTTAAATCCTCGGAGCGGCGAGTTGTAATCCCTTAAATCAGCGGACACCGGGGGTTGAAAGGATGAACCGCAACGAGCGGCGGAGGCCACGCCTGAGACGCGTTCGGCCTCACTTGCGCCACCAGGATGGGCTGCGTGACTTTCCGGCATCGGGGCCGTGCTAATATGCTGGCTCCGTCTCGGCCCGGCCCGGCCCGGCCCGGCCCTCCTCGTAAGTTAGAGTAACGAGGAGGCAGCGGCGTAGCTGATGTTACGCTACTGAGTCCTCTAACGTGGGCCACACAGATGCACGTTGTGCCATGAAAATCACCAAAAAGGCTCCGACACCAGCAGTCAGATGAGCCGGGGTAGCAGACTTCTCTGTGGCGGTAGGCCGGCACATTACAGCGTTGCAAAAAAACACACACACACACACACACACCGCCCCCCTGCATGAGATCAACAGTGTAGGAGCAGGAGGGAGGAGACGGCGGGAGAGAGATGGCAGGGAGCAAAGCTCAAATAGGTTTTGTCCCCGTCTACATTGTTCTCCTGTGAGTCCACAGAGGTTGACTGCGGCAGATGTCACAGGAAAGAATAGATTCTCACAGGAAGTCTTTGACCCTCCTAGCGGTCCCTAGGGTACGGCACAGATGCTGGGCCAACACTTACACACTTTGATTCATGCTTCGTGGCCTTCCATCTGTGTATGTGTATGACATGTATGTGTATGTGCATGATGTGTATGTGTATGTGTATGTGTATGTATGTGTATGTGTATGTGTATGTATGTGCATGTATGTGCAAGTGTATGTGTTATGTGTATATGTATATAGTATATGTGTATGTATGTATGTCTGTGTATATATATGTATATAGTATATGCATATGTATATGTATGTACATATATATATGTATATATATATTATATATATGTGTTAATGTATATATGTATATAGTATATGTATGTATGTATGTATATGTATGTGTATATAGCACATGTATATGTATCCATATATACATACACATTATGCATATATGTGTATATAGTATATGTATATGTATGTATGTGTATATAGTATATGTATGTATATAGTATATGTATGTATACACACATATATACATATCCATGTATATGTATATATGTGTATATAGTATATATATGTGTATGTATATGTATGTGTTTATAGTATATGTGTATATGCATGTGCATGTGCATGTGTGGTGGCGATGGGGAAAGTGGGTGTGGGGCTTTTGTATTCATGTGGGTGGGGGGGGGGGTTTGCTATCTGAGTCTGGCAGTTATGTGCGTCTTGTTCTCCTGTGTGAATGACCTCACAGTGTACGGCTGTAAACGCGTTTCCCTGTAAGTGGGAGGCTGTTAAAGACCGCGAGCCTGGCCTGTCCAGCACAGCTACCTACACGGTAAGCTAGCGCTTCCGGCAGGTGCTGTTAATTCATCCATCTCGAAACTTTTGTCGGCACACGTGTTTCAAGGTTCGATACCGGCATGGTCTGGAAGGTATGTGTGAGCGCTCCTGCAGTAGGTGCATATTGATGAGGGCCGGTGCGTTGGCAGCCAGACAGCAGCGGTCTCTTTTGGGAGAGAGTCCACTGAGGCGTATGAAGGGTGGCTCTCCAGGGAGGCAGACTCTCCCTCTCTGTGGAGGCAGAGCTCCCACAGGCCCATTACAGCAGCCCGGGCACACCACGGCGCTTCCTGAGAAACCCATCCTAACCGCTCAAAGCAATCTTTTAAGAGGCACCTTTGAGGGTGGGATTAACGCGAGGAACTTTCAATCATATGGTATTTTCTGTTCATGGCTAGACTCCGTCAAGCACGGATGATTTCGATAAAGCGTCCAACGTGGTCAACTACCCATGCAGACAACATCAGCAGCACTTGGATGGGGGGGGGGGGGAGGAGAAAGTCGCATAAATCCATTTATTTCTCTAAATCTCATGATCTTTCTTTGGGAAAGCTTAGTCATGCGATGAGAACAACATTAGGCTGCAAACAGCTCGCGCCAAACAGCTTAAGATGAACAGTTTGCTAGAAAATACGAAATAATTTCCCGTGGATTAGTACAGACGTATCAGTCCATCATATTGCGCGAGAGAGTAAAGGCTTCGGACGCTTGCATGGCAAGCGGTTCCCTATTTTCAGCTTGTCTGGCTTGTCTCGTTCCCCGGCCTCCTCCTCACTGCACAGAGGGTTTGTGCCACAAACACCGGGGGTCTGATCTTAAACAAAGGGGAAGGAAGGAAGGAAGGAAGCTTTAGGAGGACAAATCTATCCACACCCACCGACGAGAGGATGCTGGTTAAAAATGAAAGAGGATGTAGGTGGTAGTGTTGATCCCAACGGTAATAAAGCCAGCGAACGGGACGCCAAACTCGCAGTTCAACACAATACAGAAGGAACTAACACATTAGAAACAGTGTTGCCAATTTAAAGTCAATGAATAGAGATTCTTTTTTAACTGCAGCTGCATATTTTTATGCAAAGCATTTTTTTTATGTTTAATTCTTGAAGATTCTTTACGATAAGCTTTACGGAGGAGGGACATTTTGAAGGCTAGCCGCACGTGCGTTTCCGTTTTCCTGGACGGAAACGCGCGCGTGTGTGCAAAACAAGCTGCAAGTTTGCAGCCAGATGGAGAAATTAAGAGTCTAACAGACACCGAATGGGGAAATTGATTGCGTATTGTCCAGTACCAGATCGCTCATGCCACGATCGACTAGTGGCTTGTCGCTGCTCTGCAAAGCTGAGAACAAGCAACCAGACTGGCTATTATTTCAGTTACAGAAATTAGCTTTGCTAAATAGGGCATTAGCAAATAGAAAATAATCACCATATTTTGGCAGTGGGTTGGGGAAGTATTAAACAACCCACGTTGCTCATTATTCTGGATTTTTGATAACATTTGAACAACAATTAGCAGGAAAATAACTAATGACTGGATTTTTTTTTTACATTTTGTGCAGCTGGTCATGACTGCATCAGGTTTTTATATGCTGCACGGTATTTAATCATATGGATTATGGCAAGGAAACAGCACAATATGAATAACTACGTGCTACTGTAGGTTAACGTGGAGGACGACCAGCCACGTCCTGCGAGCCAACAAAATGCCGAGCAGCACGAGTGTTAAAGTTGCGCCTGGAAGGATGCTCCGCGAGGAACTTCCCCCTTCTCTACCGCGAGCGGACGGTGTCGTGCGAGACGGAGCTCGCGCACGGCTCACCTGGTGCAGCACAAACAGGAGGAGTATCGCCTGCAGCGTCCTCATCTTCGAAGACTTTCTCTTATTCAAGACGAGCGCAGGTTAAATCCACTTGGGGAGATTTTAGGGGGAGTAGCTGATGCATGGCTCTCGTCACCTAAGAGACAACAATACAAAAACAAAAAAAAACAAAAAAACAAAAACAAAGTGAAAACATCGCAAGTAGAAAAGGATTCTGCTCTCTCGCCATCACACCGCGAGGTTTACGCACAGCATCCGCCGCTGGCGATAACGACTAGGGTACCTTACTTAGTTGTGTGAGGTCGTGGAAATCATCCTTTTCCATCCACTTTGGAGGAGGAGGAGGAGGAGGGGGGGGGATGAGCAAATCTTCCTCAAGTATTTCTCTTCTGGGTCCTGAGGGGAGAAAAAAAAAACAATCCCCTCCCCCCAACCCCGAAGATAGACGTCAATTTGTTCTCCGAAATGTGTCTCTCCTCTTCTCTCGTGCGATGCGCGGTACGTTGCAGCGTCTGGAGCAGCGGTCCGGAGATGCGCGTCAAGCCAAGTCCAAATCGGTATAGCGGTCCCCTCCTCCTCCTCCTCCTCTTCTCTCCCCTCCTCTTTCTTCCCTTGTCAAAAATGAAAAAAAAAACTTTTATCATTCATTCAATTCCAAGTCATTGAGAGTGGGTTGTTTGCACCCTCTTGTAAAGTGTGTCATTATATATAGTGCTCCTCCAGCGTGTTTCCGGTGGCGGCTCCGCTCCTCTGAAGGACTTCAACTGAATGGCTGGCTAAATGACTGGCTGACTGGCTGGATGACTGGCTGACTGGATGACTGGCTGGATGACTGGCTGGCTGGATGACTGGCTGGCTGACTGGCTGACTGACTGGCTGGCTGACTGGCTGGCTGGATGACTGGCTAACTGGGTGACTGGCTGGCTGACTGACTGGTTAGCTGGATGACTGGCTGGATGACTGACTGGCTGGCTGACTGGCTGGCTGGCTGACTTGCTGGCTAGCTGGCTGACTGGCTGGATGACTGACTGGCTGGCTGACTGGCTGGCTGGCTGGCTGACTTACTGGCTAGCTGGATGACTGGCTGGCTGACTGGCTGGCTGGCTAACTGACTGGCTGACTGGCTGGCTGGCTGGCTGGCTGGATGACTGCGCATCATCTGAGCCCGAGAAGTCGGAGCGCATTTGTGGGGAATGGCGAGACGAAGTTCATCCTTTAAATAAAAACGTCCCGACACCACGTTGCTAGTAGGACCTGTGACTTGTAGATGATGTTAAGATAATTTTTTTTGGGGTGGTTTTTCTTTCTCTTGCCAACGCGTCAAGGGGTTTAACCCTTGCAACGCCTGCCTTATTTTGCGCATTTCTACACCTGCCATGGCAGCTGTCGCGGGGTTTCAGGAATACTTTCATTTAATCACTTTCACTTGACCGGGATGACGCAAACCCCCAAACCTCATAGATCAGAACACCTCAATGCTGAACCGGGAGCCGCCTCTCAGAAAGTTTAGGAATATCTCTCCAAGAAGGGCGAGACGATTGCAAAGCCAATGTTAGCACTCACTTTGTCTTAAAACAAGTTAAGAGTTAAACTGGCTACGGTCAGATTTCCTTTTGGTTTTCAGCGAGTCGTGATGAATATCAGGATGGACTGCTGCCTTTACTGGAGAACTAAATACTCTTGCAGCCCTGACCACTTGCTGACCACACACTGAAAACATACCAAAACATCAAACATTCTGCTGAAAGCAAGTACCAAGGCAATGTAAATGCTCTTCACTGTGGCCAGAGGTTTTCTATGGCTGTAGCGCCACCATGTGGTTGAATCTAACCACTTGCCTCATATTCTACAGTCCTTTAGTCCAGGGGTCCCTCTACCTTTGGCTGATAAACGTGTAGTGTCTGTACAGTTAGAATGCAGGGATTCGTTATAATAGCTTGATATAGGCAGGCCCGCTTCAGTAGTTTGGAAACAAATAGAAACATTAACCATATGTTTATATTTGGTTAATTAAACATTAATCAATTAGTGCACAGTAAAACAATTCCTTTACCACCACGTACTCAATCAAATAAGGGCCCGTTAAGAAACAGGAAATCTGCAAATGCTCCAGTTGTAACTTAACAATCAGATTTTCATAAGAAATTCCAGATTTCAGCATGGTTCTGTAACTGTTATTGCTCAGGGCATCACAAAATATGTTGTAACGATCACGGCTGAGTAGACTCGCTAGCCCGTTACGGGCCAGACCCTTTAGTCGACTGGTTAGCGCAGTCGCCCGTGGTGCGGGAGACATGGGTTCGCGTCCCGGCTGCGGCGGTTCCCGGCTGCCCCCGAATTCGCTACGTTGGTAGTGGAAGTGGAAGTGTAAGGGTGAGGCCATGGGAAGCATGCATGCTCAAGCGCCTTCCCGAAGGAGGGAGGTAGTGTAACGACCACGCATGAATAGTCGCTAGCCCTTGGCTAACGAGTCGGACCCTTTAGTCCAGGGGTCCCCAACCACCGGGCCACGGACCGGCACCAGGCCGCAAAGCATTTGCTACCGGGCCGGAAGGAAACAATATTCAAATAAAAGCCCGGTCCAGCCATCTGGACCGTGTAATGCTTCGGCACCTTGAGTCCAAGCACCCTGCACTTAAAGAGCGAAAACAACGCGAGCAAGCGGGACAGAAGCGCGTGCTGAGAGCCACCACCTCTACAAATGCTGCTGCTCTTGAAGGCGTCATACTTAGTGGCTAGTCGTGTTGCTAGGGCTACTTAGTGGCTAGTCGTGTTGCTAAGGCTACTTAGTGGCTAGTCGTATTGCTAAGGCTACTTAGTGGCTAGTCGTATTGCTAAGGCTACTTAGTGGCTAGTCGTGTTGCTAAGGCTACTTAGTGGCTAGTTGTATTGCTAAGGCTACTTAGTGGCTAGTTGTATTGCTAAGGCTACTTAGTGGCTAGTCGTATTGCTAAGGCTAAGAAGCCTTTCACTATTGGCGAGGAACTGATTCTGCCTGCTGCCAAGGACATGTGCCGTGCACTGTTGGGGGAAGCTGCAGCTGGCAAGGTGGCAAAGGTTCCTCTTTCAGCTACCACAGTTTCACGGAGAATTGATGAAACTGGTGAGTCGCAATGTTGTTATATGTATGTTATGTTAATGCGAGGAAAATATGCACCGTGTGTTTAATATCCAAACATTACTTTCGATGTTATGATACTGTAACGTGCACGGATAAGTAGACACGTTGGGCCGTGGCTAACGAGTCGGACCCTTCAGCCGAGCGGTTAGCGATGTCTCCCGCGGTGCGGGAGCTACCGGTTCGCGTCCCGGTTGCGGCGGTTCCTGCGGTTGCTCCCCGAATTCGCTGCAATACTGTTGATTTATAAGCCTAACTTTGCATATTCCGGTCGTTATTCCCCCTGTTCGCCAGAATATTGTATATTAGACCGGCCTGCGGTGCAAAAAAAAAAAGGTTGGGGACCCCAATTTTAGTCGACTGGTTAACGTCTGCCGCCCATGGTGCGGGAGACACGGGTTTACGTCCTGGCTGCGGCGGTTCCCGGATGCCCCCCCCGAATTCGCTAGCGTCTCCCTGCCCTCCACCCAATGTCTGCTGGGGTGCACTCCAGCTCCCAAAGGCCCTGGATTAGATTAAGCAGGTCACAGGTCAGGTCAGCTCACAAATGAATGATCCTGGTGACGTCGCAAGATGAAACATCATAAACAAGACTATTACAGTACATTTGATATTTCCACGAGAATTTGAAAACGGAACCCACGGACATAGAAAACTTGCCTATGGACAACTTTGAACGAGTCTGTTTCTCACCAGTTTTATTATCAGGTACTCATCTTGTCACTGGGCAGCCATTGTGTTTGGATACCTGCTAAGGCAGAGATTTCCCTTTTCCCTGTAGACTGTCTTCATATCGCCCCTTTTACCTTGAACGACTGGCGCAGCATTTCATATTATGAATATTCTTCATAGCTTAGCTGGACATATTTACGTGACTTCATTTGTGTGGCCTGGTCTGTTTCATATGATGGTAAAACATGATTTTTGCTTGTGAATGACAAGTTTTTAGAGTAGATTTAGAGAAGAATTTGGACTGTATGTAATCAACGACGACCTTCATCGATTTTATTTAACAGTGAGATGTTGTCTGTCATGGAAACACAATTTGTGTAACTGCTGAGTCCAGTTCTGAACCAAATCAAAACAGATTGTCTCATCCCTCCAGTCAAACGACAACTGTAATAGAAAATTAATCTAGAAAAAAGAAGGAAAAGAGCTGTTGCAGTCCTTTGTGCGTTAGCGCCATCGTGTGGTTGAAGAAGCTCAATATCATTTGTTACAGAGAACGTATGATAGAAAACTAAATGTAAGCGTTAGACATAGTAAACATGACATTGTTGTTGGTTTTCTCTTATTTTAGAAAGTAGATAAAGAAGAGAGAGAGAGAATTTATGATTTTTCAACAAGTCTTTATTGAGTAAAAAAAAATGATCAAGAAAACAGACTTGATATCTTTTTAACAATATACACAATATTTGTCAGCTTACAAACAAATACTTAACATGTATCTTCAACATTACCAACAATGATCATTCAACAACAACTCAAAACATAAAAAGCAAAAAAAAGCAAAAAAACAAAAACAAGAAACAAAAAATAAAAAACAAACAAACGGAAATCCGGTAGGACCCCTTTTATCCGAGCTCTGCAGCAAAAATCAGCTCATCCTCTCTGTTTGAACACAGCACCCCTTTATAACACCACATGCTTGTGAATTTGTCCAGATCCCTCATTGCGTTGTAATAATTAAAATCTACCCTTATCCTGGCCTTGACCGTCCTTGGTCAACAACAGTTCAACATCACATTGTACACACTCTTCCATTCTTTCTTCCTCCGGCTCACATAAATAGCCATTTTTGCCTGCCCTGCAATGAAGTTCAGGAGTTGTCATTTATATCGTAAACATTGCCTTAAACGTTGGTACATGTTAACACAGAACAGACTGACTACTGCTCATCGCCTGGCCATAGGAAGATGTTAACACAGTACAGACTGAGTGCTCATCGCCTGGCCATAGGAAGATGTTAACACAGTACAGACTGAGTGCTCATCGCCTAGCCATAGGAAGATGTTAACACAGTACAGACTGAGTGCTCATCGCCTGGCCATAGGAAGATGTTAACACAGTACAGACTGAGTGCTCATTGCCTGGCCATAGGAAGATGTTAACACAGTACAGACTGAGTGCTCATCGCCTGGCCATAGGAAGATGTTAACACAGTACAGACTGAGTGCTCATTGCCTGGCCATAGAGACATGTTAACACAGTACAGACTGACTGCTCATCGCCTGGCCATAGGAAGATGTTAACACAGTACAGACTGAGTGCTCATTGCCTGGCCATAGAGACATGTTAACACAGTACAGACTGAGTGCTCATCGCCTGGCCATAGGAAGATGTTAACACAGTACAGACTGAGTGCTCATAGCCTGGCCATAGGAAGATGTTAACACAGTAAAGACTGAGTGCTCATAGCCTGGCCATAGGAAGATGTTAACACAGTACAGACTGAGTGCTCATAGCCTGGCCATAGGAAGATGTTAACACAGTACAGACTGAGTGCTCATCGCCTGGCCATAGGAAGATGTTAACACAGTACAGACTGACTGCTCATTGCCTGGCCATAGGAAGATGTTAACACAGTACAGACTGAGTGCTCATCGCCTAGCCATAGCAGCTTGTTAACACAGTACAGACTGAGTGCTCATCGCCTGGCCATAGGAAGATGTTAACACAGTACAGACTGAGTGTTCATCGCCTGGCCATAGGAAGATGTTAACACAGTACAGACTGAGTGCTCATTGCCTGGCCATAGCAGCATGTTAACACAGTACAGACTGAGTGTTCATCGCCTGGCCATAGGAAGATGTTAACACAGTACAGACTGAGTGCTCATAGCCTGGCCATAGGAAGATGTTAACACAGTACAGACTGAGTGCTCATTGCCTGGCCATAGGAAGATGTTAACAAAGTACAGACTGACTGCTCATCGCCTGGCCATAGGAAGATGTTAACACAGTACAGACTGAGTGCTCATCGCCTAGCCGTAGGAAGATGTTAACACAGTACAGACTGAGTGCTCATAGCCTGGCCATAGGAAGATGTTAACACAGTACAGACTGAGTGCTCATAGCCTGGCCATAGCAGCATGTTAACACAGTACAGACTGAGTGCTCATCGCCTGGCCATAGGAAGATGTTAACACAGTACAGACTGAGTGCTCATCGCCTAGCCGTAGGAAGATGTTAACACAGTACATACAGACTGAGTGCTCATAGCCTGGCCATAGGAAGATGTTAACACAGTACAGACTGAGTGCTCATCGCCTAGCCATAGGAAGATGTTAACACAGTACAGACTGAGTGCTCATCGCCTGGCCGTAGGAAGATGATAACACAGTACAGACTGAGTGCTCATAGCCTGGCCATAGGAAGATGTTAACACAGTACAGACTGAGTGCTCATCGCCTGGCCATAGGAAGATGTTAACACAGTACAGACTGAGTGCTCATAGCCTGGCCATAGGAAGATGTTAACACAGTACAGACTGAGTGCTCATCGCCTGGCCATAGGAAGATGTTAACACAGTACAGACTGAGTGCTCATCGCCTGGCCATAGGAAGATGTTAACACAGTACAGACTGAGTGCTCATCGCCTAGCCATAGGAAGATGTTAACACAGTACAGACTGAGTGCTCATCGCCTGGCCGTAGGAAGATGTTAACACAGTACAGACTTGTGTGCTCATCGCCGGGCCATAGGAAGATGTTAACACAGTACAGACTGACTGCTCATCGCCTGGCCATAGGAAGATGTTAACACAGTACAGACTGAGTGCTCATCGCCTGGCCATAGGAAGATGTTAACACAGTACAGACTGAGTGCTCATCGCCTGGCCATAGGAAGATGTTAACACAGTACAGACTGAGTGCTCATCGCCTGGCCGTAGGAAGATGTTAACACAGTACAGACTGAGTGCTCATCGCCTGGCCATAGGAAGATGTTAACACAGTACAGACTGAGTGCTCATCGCCTGGCCATAGAGACATGTTAACACAGTACAGACTGAGTGCTCATCGCCTGGCCATAGAGACATGTTAACACAGTACAGACTGAGTGCTCATCGCCTGGCCATAGAGACATGTGAACACAGTACAGACTGAGTGCTCATCGCCTGGCCATAGAGACATGTGAACACAGTACAGACTGAGTGTTCATCGCCTGGCCATAGGAAGATGTTAACACAGTACAGACTGAGTGCTCATCGCCTGGCCATAGGAAGATGTTAACACAGTACAGACTGAGTGCTCATCGCCTAGCCGTAGGAAGATGTTAACACAGTACAGACTGAGTGCTCATCGCCTGGCCATAGAGACATGTTAACACAGTACAGACTGAGTGTTCATAGCCTGGCCATAGAGACATGTGAACACAGTACAGACTGAGTGCTCATCGCCTGGCCATAGGAAGATGTTAACACAGTACAGACTGAGTGCTCATAGCCTGGCCGTAGGAAGATGTTAACACAGTACAGACTGAGTGCTCATCGCCTGGCCATAGAGACATGTTAACACAGTACAGACTGAGTGCTCATTGCCTGGCCATAGGAAGATGTTAACACAGTACAGACTGACTGCTCATTGCCTGGCCATAGGAAGATGTTAACACAGTACAGACTGAGTGTTCATAGCCTGGCCATAGAGACATGTTAACACAGTACAGACTGACTGCTCATCGCCTGGCCATAGGAAGATGTTAACACAGTACAGACTGAGTGCTCATAGCCTGGCCATAGGAAGATGTTAACACAGTACAGACTGAGTGCTCATCGCCTAGCCATAGGAAGATGTTAACACAGTACAGACTGAGTGCTCATAGCCTGGCCGTAGGAAGATGTTAACACAGTACAGACTGAGTGCTCATCGCCTGGCCATAGAGACATGTTAACACAGTACAGACTGAGTGCTCATAGCCTGGCCATAGGAAGATGTTAACACAGTACAGACTGACTGCTCATCGCCTGGCCATAGGAAGATGTTAACACAGTACAGACTGAGTGTTCATCGCCTGGCCATAGCAGCATGTTAACACACTACAGACTGAGTGCTCATCGCCTGGCCATAGCAGCATGTTAACACAGTACAGACTGAGTGTTCATCGCCTGGCCATAGGAAGATGTTAACACAGTACAGACTGAGTGTTCATCGCCTGGCCATAGGAAGATGTTAACACAGTACAGACTGAGTGCTCATTGCCTGGCCATAGCAGCATGTTAACACAGTACAGACTGAGTGTTCATCGCCTGGCCATAGGAAGATGTTAACACAGTACAGACTGAGTGCTCATAGCCTGGCCATAGGAAGATGTTAACACAGTACAGACTGAGTGCTCATTGCCTGGCCATAGGAAGATGTTAACAAAGTACAGACTGACTGCTCATCGCCTGGCCATAGGAAGATGTTAACACAGTACAGACTGAGTGCTCATCGCCTAGCCGTAGGAAGATGTTAACACAGTACAGACTGAGTGCTCATAGCCTGGCCATAGGAAGATGTTAACACAGTACAGACTGAGTGCTCATAGCCTGGCCATAGCAGCATGTTAACACAGTACAGACTGAGTGCTCATCGCCTGGCCATAGGAAGATGTTAACACAGTACAGACTGAGTGCTCATCGCCTAGCCGTAGGAAGATGTTAACACAGTACATACAGACTGAGTGCTCATAGCCTGGCCATAGGAAGATGTTAACACAGTACAGACTGAGTGCTCATCGCCTAGCCATAGGAAGATGTTAACACAGTACAGACTGAGTGCTCATCGCCTGGCCGTAGGAAGATGTTAACACAGTACAGACTGAGTGCTCATAGCCTGGCCATAGGAAGATGTTAACACAGTACAGACTGAGTGCTCATCGCCTGGCCATAGGAAGATGTTAACACAGTACAGACTGAGTGCTCATAGCCTGGCCATAGGAAGATGTTAACACAGTACAGACTGAGTGCTCATCGCCTGGCCATAGGAAGATGTTAACACAGTACAGACTGAGTGCTCATCGCCTGGCCATAGGAAGATGTTAACACAGTACAGACTGAGTGCTCATCGCCTAGCCATAGGAAGATGTTAACACAGTACAGACTGAGTGCTCATCGCCTGGCCGTAGGAAGATGTTAACACAGTACAGACTTGTGTGCTCATCGCCGGGCCATAGGAAGATGTTAACACAGTACAGACTGAGTGCTCATCGCCTGGCCATAGGAAGATGTTAACACAGTACAGACTGAGTGCTCATCGCCTGGCCATAGGAAGATGTTAACACAGTACAGACTGAGTGCTCATCGCCTGGCCGTAGGAAGATGTTAACACAGTACAGACTGAGTGCTCATCGCCTGGCCATAGGAAGATGTTAACACAGTACAGACTGAGTGCTCATCGCCTGGCCATAGAGACATGTTAACACAGTACAGACTGAGTGCTCATCGCCTGGCCATAGAGACATGTTAACACAGTACAGACTGAGTGCTCATCGCCTGGCCATAGAGACATGTGAACACAGTACAGACTGAGTGCTCATCGCCTGGCCATAGAGACATGTGAACACAGTACAGACTGAGTGTTCATCGCCTGGCCATAGGAAGATGTTAACACAGTACAGACTGAGTGCTCATCGCCTAGCCGTAGGAAGATGTTAACACAGTACAGACTGAGTGCTCATCGCCTGGCCATAGAGACATGTTAACACAGTACAGACTGAGTGTTCATAGCCTGGCCATAGAGACATGTGAACACAGTACAGACTGAGTGCTCATCGCCTGGCCATAGGAAGATGTTAACACAGTACAGACTGAGTGCTCATAGCCTGGCCGTAGGAAGATGTTAACACAGTACAGACTGAGTGCTCATAGCCTGGCCATAGAGACATGTTAACACAGTACAGACTGAGTGCTCATTGCCTGGCCATAGGAAGATGTTAACACAGTACAGACTGACTGCTCATTGCCTGGCCATAGGAAGATGTTAACACAGTACAGACTGAGTGTTCATAGCCTGGCCATAGAGACATGTTAACACAGTACAGACTGACTGCTCATCGCCTGGCCATAGGAAGATGTTAACACAGTACAGACTGAGTGCTCATAGCCTGGCCATAGGAAGATGTTAACACAGTACAGACTGAGTGCTCATCGCCTAGCCATAGGAAGATGTTAACACAGTACAGACTGAGTGCTCATAGCCTGGCCGTAGGAAGATGTTAACACAGTACAGACTGAGTGCTCATCGCCTGGCCATAGAGACATGTTAACACAGTACAGACTGAGTGCTCATAGCCTGGCCATAGGAAGATGTTAACACAGTACAGACTGACTGCTCATCGCCTGGCCATAGGAAGATGTTAACACAGTACAGACTGAGTGTTCATCGCCTGGCCATAGCAGCATGTTAACACACTACAGACTGAGTGCTCATCGCCTGGCCATAGCAGCATGTTAACACAGTACAGACTGAGTGTTCATCGCCTGGCCATAGGAAGATGTTAACACAGTACAGACTGAGTGCTCATAGCCTGGCCATAGGAAGATGTTAACACAGTACAGACTGAGTGTTCATCGCCTGGCCATAGGAAGATGTTAACACAGTACAGACTGAGTGCTCATCGCCTGGCCATAGGAAGATGTTAACACAGTACAGACTGAGTGCTCATCGCCTGGCCATAGCAGCATGTTAACACAGTACAGACTGAGTGCTCATTGCCTGGCCATAGAGACATGTTAACACAGTACAGACTGAGTGCTCATAGCCTGGCCATAGGAAGATGTTAACACAGTACAGACTGAGTGCTCATAGCCTGGCCATAGGAAGATGTTAACACAGTACAGACTGAGTGCTCATCGCCTGGCCATAGGAAGATGTTAACACAGTACAGACTGAGTGCTCATCGCCTGGCCATAGGAAGATGTTAACACAGTACAGACTGAGTGCTCATTGCCTGGCCATAGGAAGATGTTAACACAGTACAGACTGACTGCTCATCGCCTGGCCATAGGAAGATGTTAACACAGTACAGACTGAGTGCTCATCGCCTGGCCGTAGGAAGATGTTAACACAGTACAGACTGAGTGCTCATCGCCTGGCCGTAGGAAGATGTTAACACAGTACAGACTGAGTGCTCATCGCCTGGCCATAGGAAGATGTTAACACAGTACAGACTGAGTGCTCATCGCCTGGCCATAGGAAGATGTTAACACAGTACAGACTGAGTGCTCATCGCCTGGCCATAGGAAGATGTTAACACAGTACAGACTGAGTGCTCATCGCCTGGCCATAGGAAGATGTTAACACAGTACAGACTGACTGCTCATTGCCTGGCCATAGAGACATGTTAACACAGTACAGACTGAGTGCTCATAGCCTGGCCATAGGAAGATGTTAACACAGTACAGACTGAGTGCTCATAGCCTGGCCATAGGAAGATGTTAACACAGTACAGACTGAGTGCTCATCGCCTGGCCATAGGAAGATGTTAACACAGTACAGACTGAGTGCTCATCGCCTGGCCATAGGAAGATGTTAACACAGTACAGACTGAGTGCTCATTGCCTGGCCATAGGAAGATGTTAACACAGTACAGACTGACTGCTCATCGCCTGGCCATAGGAAGATGTTAACACAGTACAGACTGAGTGCTCATCGCCTGGCCATAGGAAGATGTTAACACAGTACAGACTGAGTGCTCATCGCCTGGCCGTAGGAAGATGTTAACACAGTACAGACTGAGTGCTCATCGCCTGGCCGTAGGAAGATGTTAACACAGTACAGACTGAGTGCTCATCGCCTGGCCATAGGAAGATGTTAACACAGTACAGACTGAGTGCTCATCGCCTGGCCATAGAGACATGTTAACACAGTACAGACTGAGTGCTCATCGCCTAGCCATAGGAAGATGTTAACACAGTACAGACTGAGTGCTCATCGCCTAGCCGTAGGAAGATGTTAACACAGTACAGACTGAGTGCTCATCGCCTGGCCATAGAGACATGTTAACACAGTACAGACTGAGTGCTCATAGCCTGGCCATAGGAAGATGTTAACACAGTACAGACTGAGTGCTCATCGCCTGGCCATAGGAAGATGTTAACACAGTACAGACTGAGTGCTCATAGCCTGGCCATAGGAAGATGTTAACACAGTACAGACTGAGTGCTCATCGCCTGGCCATAGGAAGATGTTAACACAGTACAGACTGAGTGCTCATCGCCTGGCCATAGGAAGATGTTAACACAGTACAGACTGAGTGCTCATTGCCTGGCCATAGGAAGATGTTAACACAGTACAGACTGACTGCTCATCGCCTGGCCATAGGAAGATGTTAACACAGTACAGACTGAGTGCTCATCGCCTGGCCGTAGGAAGATGTTAACACAGTACAGACTGAGTGCTCATCGCCTGGCCGTAGGAAGATGTTAACACAGTACAGACTGAGTGCTCATCGCCTGGCCATAGGAAGATGTTAACACAGTACAGACTGAGTGCTCATCGCCTGGCCATAGGAAGATGTTAACACAGTACAGACTGAGTGCTCATCGCCTGGCCATAGGAAGATGTTAACACAGTACAGACTGAGTGCTCATCGCCTGGCCATAGGAAGATGTTAACACAGTACAGACTGACTGCTCATTGCCTGGCCATAGAGACATGTTAACACAGTACAGTCTGAGTGCTCATAGCCTGGCCATAGGAAGATGTTAACACAGTACAGACTGAGTTCTCATAGCCTGGCCATAGGAAGATGTTAACACAGTACAGACTGAGTGCTCATCGCCTGGCCATAGGAAGATGTTAACACAGTACAGACTGAGTGCTCATCGCCTGGCCATAGGAAGATGTTAACACAGTACAGACTGAGTGCTCATCGCCTGGCCGTAGGAAGATGTTAACACAGTACAGACTGAGTGCTCATCGCCTGGCCGTAGGAAGATGTTAACACAGTACAGACTGAGTGCTCATCGCCTGGCCATAGGAAGATGTTAACACAGTACAGACTGAGTGCTCATAGCCTGGCCATAGGAAGATGTTAACACAGTACAGACTGAGTGCTCATCGCCTAGCCGTAGGAAGATGTTAACACAGTACAGACTGAGTGCTCATCGCCTGGCCATAGAGACATGTTAACACAGTACAGACTGAGTGTTCATAGCCTGGCCATAGAGACATGTGAACACAGTACAGACTGACTGCTCATCGCCTGGCCATAGGAAGATGTTAACACAGTACAGACTGAGTGCTCATCGCCTGGCCATAGAGACATGTTAACACAGTACAGACTGAGTGCTCATAGCCTGGCCATAGGAAGATGTTAACACAGTACAGACTGACTGCTCATTGCCTGGCCATAGGAAGATGTTAACACAGTACAGACTGAGTGTTCATAGCCTGGCCATAGGAAGATGTTAACACAGTACAGACTGACTGCTCATTGCCTGGCCATAGAGACATGTTAACACAGTACAGACTGACTGCTCATCGCCTGGCCATAGGAAGATGTTAACACAGTACAGACTGAGTGCTCATAGCCTGGCCATAGGAAGATGTTAACACAGTACAGACTGAGTGCTCATCGCCTAGCCATAGGAAGATGTTAACACAGTACAGACTGAGTGCTCATAGCCTGGCCGTAGGAAGATGTTAACACAGTACAGACTGAGTGCTCATCGCCTGGCCATAGAGACATGTTAACACAGTACAGACTGAGTGCTCATAGCCTGGCCATAGGAAGATGTTAACACAGTACAGACTGAGTGCTCATCGCCTGGCCATAGGAAGATGTTAACACAGTACAGACTGAGTGCTCATAGCCTGGCCATAGGAAGATGTTAACACAGTACAGACTGAGTGCTCATCGCCTAGCCGTAGGAAGATGTTAACACAGTACAGACTGAGTGCTCATCGCCTGGCCATAGGAAGATGTTAACACAGTACAGACTGAGTGCTCATAGCCTGGCCATAGGAAGATGTTAACACAGTACAGACTGAGTGCTCATCGCCTAGCCGTAGGAAGATGTTAACACAGTACAGACTGAGTGCTCATCGCCTGGCCATAGAGACATGTTAACACAGTACAGACTGAGTGTTCATAGCCTGGCCATAGAGACATGTGAACACAGTACAGACTGACTGCTCATCGCCTGGCCATAGGAAGATGTTAACACAGTACAGACTGAGTGCTCATCGCCTGGCCATAGAGACATGTTAACACAGTACAGACTGAGTGCTCATAGCCTGGCCATAGGAAGATGTTAACACAGTACAGACTGACTGCTCATTGCCTGGCCATAGGAAGATGTTAACACAGTACAGACTGAGTGTTCATAGCCTGGCCATAGGAAGATGTTAACACAGTACAGACTGACTGCTCATTGCCTGGCCATAGAGACATGTGAACACAGTACAGACTGACTGCTCATCGCCTGGCCATAGGAAGATGTTAACACAGTACAGACTGAGTGCTCATAGCCTGGCCATAGGAAGATGTTAACACAGTACAGACTGAGTGCTCATCGCCTGGCCATAGGAAGATGTTAACACAGTACAGACTGAGTGCTCATCGCCTGGCCATAGGAAGATGTTAACACAGTACAGACTGAGTGCTCATCGCCTGGCCATAGGAAGATGTTAACACAGTACAGACTGACTGCTCATTGCCTGGCCATAGAGACATGTTAACACAGTACAGTCTGAGTGCTCATAGCCTGGCCATAGGAAGATGTTAACACAGTACAGACTGAGTTCTCATAGCCTGGCCATAGGAAGATGTTAACACAGTACAGACTGAGTGCTCATCGCCTGGCCATAGGAAGATGTTAACACAGTACAGACTGAGTGCTCATCGCCTGGCCATAGGAAGATGTTAACACAGTACAGACTGAGTGCTCATCGCCTGGCCGTAGGAAGATGTTAACACAGTACAGACTGAGTGCTCATCGCCTGGCCGTAGGAAGATGTTAACACAGTACAGACTGAGTGCTCATCGCCTGGCCATAGGAAGATGTTAACACAGTACAGACTGAGTGCTCATAGCCTGGCCATAGGAAGATGTTAACACAGTACAGACTGAGTGCTCATCGCCTAGCCGTAGGAAGATGTTAACACAGTACAGACTGAGTGCTCATCGCCTGGCCATAGAGACATGTTAACACAGTACAGACTGAGTGTTCATAGCCTGGCCATAGAGACATGTGAACACAGTACAGACTGACTGCTCATCGCCTGGCCATAGGAAGATGTTAACACAGTACAGACTGAGTGCTCATCGCCTGGCCATAGAGACATGTTAACACAGTACAGACTGAGTGCTCATAGCCTGGCCATAGGAAGATGTTAACACAGTACAGACTGACTGCTCATTGCCTGGCCATAGGAAGATGTTAACACAGTACAGACTGAGTGTTCATAGCCTGGCCATAGGAAGATGTTAACACAGTACAGACTGACTGCTCATTGCCTGGCCATAGAGACATGTTAACACAGTACAGACTGACTGCTCATCGCCTGGCCATAGGAAGATGTTAACACAGTACAGACTGAGTGCTCATAGCCTGGCCATAGGAAGATGTTAACACAGTACAGACTGAGTGCTCATCGCCTAGCCATAGGAAGATGTTAACACAGTACAGACTGAGTGCTCATAGCCTGGCCGTAGGAAGATGTTAACACAGTACAGACTGAGTGCTCATCGCCTGGCCATAGAGACATGTTAACACAGTACAGACTGAGTGCTCATAGCCTGGCCATAGGAAGATGTTAACACAGTACAGACTGACTGCTCATTGCCTGGCCATAGGAAGATGTTAACACAGTACAGACTGAGTGTTCATAGCCTGGCCATAGAGACATGTTAACACAGTACAGACTGACTGCTCATCGCCTGGCCATAGGAAGATGTTAACACAGTACAGACTGAGTGCTCATCGCCTGGCCATAGAGACATGTTAACACAGTACAGACTGAGTGCTCATAGCCTGGCCATAGGAAGATGTTAACACAGTACAGACTGAGTGCTCATAGCCTGGCCATAGGAAGATGTTAACACAGTACAGACTGAGTGCTCATCGCCTGGCCATAGGAAGATGTTAACACAGTACAGACTGAGTGCTCATTGCCTGGCCATAGAGACATGTTAACACAGTACAGACTGAGTGCTCATAGCCTGGCCATAGGAAGATGTTAACACAGTACAGACTGAGTGCTCATAGCCTGGCCATAGGAAGATGTTAACACAGTACAGACTGAGTGCTCATCGCCTGGCCATAGGAAGATGTTAACACAGTACAGACTGAGTGCTCATCGCCTGGCCATAGGAAGATGTTAACACAGTACAGACTGAGTGCTCATTGCCTGGCCATAGGAAGATGTTAACACAGTACAGACTGAGTGCTCATTGCCTGGCCATAGAGACATGTTAACACAGTACAGACTGAGTGCTCATAGCCTGGCCATAGGAAGATGTTAACACAGTACAGACTGAGTGCTCATAGCCTGGCCATAGGAAGATGTTAACACAGTACAGACTGAGTGCTCATCGCCTGGCCATAGGAAGATGTTAACACAGTACAGACTGAGTGCTCATTGCCTGGCCATAGGAAGATGTTAACACAGTACAGACTGACTGCTCATCGCCTGGCCATAGGAAGATGTTAACACAGTACAGACTGAGTGTTCATCGCCTGGCCATAGCAGCATGTTAACACAGTACAGACTGAGTGCTCATCGCCTGGCCATAGGAAGATGTTAACACAGTACAGACTGACTGCTCATAGCCTGGCCATAGAGACATGTGAACACAGTACAGACTGACTGCTCATCGCCTGGCCATAGGAAGATGTTAACACAGTACAGACTGAGTGTTCATCGCCTGGCCATAGAAAGATGTTAACACAGTACAGACTGACTGCTCATCGCCTGGCCATAGCAGCATGTTAACACAGTACAGACTGAGTGTTCATCGCCTGGCCATAGGAAGATGTTAACACAGTACAGACTGAGTGCTCATAGCCTGGCCATAGGAAGATGTTAACACAGTACAGACTGAGTGTTCATCGCCTGGCCATAGGAAGATGTTAACACAGTACAGACTGAGTGCTCATCGCCTGGCCATAGCAGCATGTTAACACAGTACAGACTGAGTCCTCATTGCCTGGCCATAGAGACATGTTAACACAGTACAGACTGAGTGCTCATCGCCTGGCCATAGGAAGATGTTAACACAGTACAGACTGAGTGCTCATAGCCTGGCCATAGGAAGATGTTAACACAGTACAGACTGAGTGCTCATCGCCTGGCCATAGGAAGATGTTAACACAGTACAGACTGAGTGCTCATCGCCTGGCCATAGGAAGATGTTAACACAGTACAGACTGAGTGCTCATCGCCTGGCCATAGGAAGATGTTAACACAGTACAGACTGAGTGCTCATTGCCTGGCCATAGGAAGATGTTAACACAGTACAGACTGACTGCTCATCGCCTGGCCATAGAGACATGTGAACACAGTACAGACTGAGTGTTCATCGCCTGGCCATAGGAAGATGTTAACACAGTACAGACTGAGTGCTCATCGCCTAGCCGTAGGAAGATGTTAACACAGTACAGACTGAGTGCTCATCGCCTGGCCATAGAGACATGTTAACACAGTACAGACTGAGTGTTCATAGCCTGGCCATAGAGACATGTGAACACAGTACAGACTGAGTGCTCATCGCCTGGCCATAGGAAGATGTTAACACAGTACAGACTGAGTGCTCATAGCCTGGCCGTAGGAAGATGTTAACACAGTACAGACTGAGTGCTCATCGCCTGGCCATAGAGACATGTTAACACAGTACAGACTGAGTGCTCATTGCCTGGCCATAGGAAGATGTTAACACAGTACAGACTGACTGCTCATTGCCTGGCCATAGGAAGATGTTAACACAGTACAGACTGAGTGTTCATAGCCTGGCCATAGAGACATGTTAACACAGTACAGACTGACTGCTCATCGCCTGGCCATAGGAAGATGTTAACACAGTACAGACTGAGTGCTCATAGCCTGGCCATAGGAAGATGTTAACACAGTACAGACTGAGTGCTCATCGCCTAGCCATAGGAAGATGTTAACACAGTACAGACTGAGTGCTCATAGCCTGGCCGTAGGAAGATGTTAACACAGTACAGACTGAGTGCTCATCGCCTGGCCATAGAGACATGTTAACACAGTACAGACTGAGTGCTCATAGCCTGGCCATAGGAAGATGTTAACACAGTACAGACTGACTGCTCATCGCCTGGCCATAGGAAGATGTTAACACAGTACAGACTGAGTGTTCATCGCCTGGCCATAGCAGCATGTTAACACACTACAGACTGAGTGCTCATCGCCTGGCCATAGCAGCATGTTAACACAGTACAGACTGAGTGTTCATCGCCTGGCCATAGGAAGATGTTAACACAGTACAGACTGAGTGTTCATCGCCTGGCCATAGGAAGATGTTAACACAGTACAGACTGAGTGCTCATAGCCTGGCCATAGGAAGATGTTAACACAGTACAGACTGAGTGTTCATCGCCTGGCCATAGGAAGATGTTAACACAGTACAGACTGAGTGCTCATCGCCTGGCCATAGGAAGATGTTAACACAGTACAGACTGAGTGCTCATCGCCTGGCCATAGCAGCATGTTAACACAGTACAGACTGAGTGCTCATTGCCTGGCCATAGAGACATGTTAACACAGTACAGACTGAGTGCTCATAGCCTGGCCATAGGAAGATGTTAACACAGTACAGACTGAGTGCTCATAGCCTGGCCATAGGAAGATGTTAACACAGTACAGACTGAGTGCTCATCGCCTGGCCATAGGAAGATGTTAACACAGTACAGACTGAGTGCTCATCGCCTGGCCATAGGAAGATGTTAACACAGTACAGACTGAGTGCTCATTGCCTGGCCATAGGAAGATGTTAACACAGTACAGACTGACTGCTCATCGCCTGGCCATAGGAAGATGTTAACACAGTACAGACTGAGTGCTCATCGCCTGGCCATAGGAAGATGTTAACACAGTACAGACTGAGTGCTCATCGCCTGGCCGTAGGAAGATGTTAACACAGTACAGACTGAGTGCTCATCGCCTGGCCATAGGAAGATGTTAACACAGTACAGACTGAGTGCTCATCGCCTGGCCATAGGAAGATGTTAACACAGTACAGACTGAGTGCTCATCGCCTGGCCATAGGAAGATGTTAACACAGTACAGACTGAGTGCTCATCGCCTGGCCATAGGAAGATGTTAACACAGTACAGACTGACTGCTCATTGCCTGGCCATAGAGACATGTTAACACAGTACAGACTGAGTGCTCATAGCCTGGCCATAGGAAGATGTTAACACAGTACAGACTGAGTGCTCATAGCCTGGCCATAGGAAGATGTTAACACAGTACAGACTGAGTGCTCATCGCCTGGCCATAGGAAGATGTTAACACAGTACAGACTGAGTGCTCATCGCCTGGCCATAGGAAGATGTTAACACAGTACAGACTGAGTGCTCATTGCCTGGCCATAGGAAGATGTTAACACAGTACAGACTGAGTGCTCATCGCCTGGCCATAGAGACATGTTAACACAGTACAGACTGAGTGCTCATAGCCTGGCCATAGGAAGATGTTAACACAGTACAGACTGACTGCTCATTGCCTGGCCATAGGAAGATGTTAACACAGTACAGACTGAGTGTTCATAGCCTGGCCATAGAGACATGTTAACACAGTACAGACTGACTGCTCATCGCCTGGCCATAGGAAGATGTTAACACAGTACAGACTGAGTGCTCATCGCCTGGCCATAGAGACATGTTAACACAGTACAGACTGAGTGCTCATAGCCTGGCCATAGGAAGATGTTAACACAGTACAGACTGAGTGCTCATAGCCTGGCCATAGGAAGATGTTAACACAGTACAGACTGAGTGCTCATCGCCTGGCCATAGGAAGATGTTAACACAGTACAGACTGAGTGCTCATTGCCTGGCCATAGAGACATGTTAACACAGTACAGACTGAGTGCTCATAGCCTGGCCATAGGAAGATGTTAACACAGTACAGACTGAGTGCTCATAGCCTGGCCATAGGAAGATGTTAACACAGTACAGACTGAGTGCTCATCGCCTGGCCATAGGAAGATGTTAACACAGTACAGACTGAGTGCTCATCGCCTGGCCATAGGAAGATGTTAACACAGTACAGACTGAGTGCTCATTGCCTGGCCATAGGAAGATGTTAACACAGTACAGACTGAGTGCTCATTGCCTGGCCATAGAGACATGTTAACACAGTACAGACTGAGTGCTCATAGCCTGGCCATAGGAAGATGTTAACACAGTACAGACTGAGTGCTCATAGCCTGGCCATAGGAAGATGTTAACACAGTACAGACTGAGTGCTCATCGCCTGGCCATAGGAAGATGTTAACACAGTACAGACTGAGTGCTCATTGCCTGGCCATAGGAAGATGTTAACACAGTACAGACTGACTGCTCATCGCCTGGCCATAGGAAGATGTTAACACAGTACAGACTGAGTGTTCATCGCCTGGCCATAGCAGCATGTTAACACAGTACAGACTGAGTGCTCATCGCCTGGCCATAGGAAGATGTTAACACAGTACAGACTGACTGCTCATAGCCTGGCCATAGAGACATGTGAACACAGTACAGACTGACTGCTCATCGCCTGGCCATAGGAAGATGTTAACACAGTACAGACTGAGTGTTCATCGCCTGGCCATAGAAAGATGTTAACACAGTACAGACTGACTGCTCATCGCCTGGCCATAGCAGCATGTTAACACAGTACAGACTGAGTGTTCATCGCCTGGCCATAGGAAGATGTTAACACAGTACAGACTGAGTGCTCATAGCCTGGCCATAGGAAGATGTTAACACAGTACAGACTGAGTGTTCATCGCCTGGCCATAGGAAGATGTTAACACAGTACAGACTGAGTGCTCATCGCCTGGCCATAGCAGCATGTTAACACAGTACAGACTGAGTCCTCATTGCCTGGCCATAGAGACATGTTAACACAGTACAGACTGAGTGCTCATCGCCTGGCCATAGGAAGATGTTAACACAGTACAGACTGAGTGCTCATAGCCTGGCCATAGGAAGATGTTAACACAGTACAGACTGAGTGCTCATCGCCTGGCCATAGGAAGATGTTAACACAGTACAGACTGAGTGCTCATCGCCTGGCCATAGGAAGATGTTAACACAGTACAGACTGAGTGCTCATCGCCTGGCCATAGGAAGATGTTAACACAGTACAGACTGAGTGCTCATTGCCTGGCCATAGGAAGATGTTAACACAGTACAGACTGACTGCTCATCGCCTGGCCATAGAGACATGTGAACACAGTACAGACTGAGTGTTCATCGCCTGGCCATAGGAAGATGTTAACACAGTACAGACTGAGTGCTCATCGCCTAGCCGTAGGAAGATGTTAACACAGTACAGACTGAGTGCTCATCGCCTGGCCATAGAGACATGTTAACACAGTACAGACTGAGTGTTCATAGCCTGGCCATAGAGACATGTGAACACAGTACAGACTGAGTGCTCATCGCCTGGCCATAGAGACATGTTAACACAGTACAGACTGAGTGTTCATAGCCTGGCCATAGAGACATGTGAACACAGTACAGACTGAGTGCTCATCGCCTGGCCATAGGAAGATGTTAACACAGTACAGACTGAGTGCTCATAGCCTGGCCGTAGGAAGATGTTAACACAGTACAGACTGAGTGCTCATCGCCTGGCCATAGAGACATGTTAACACAGTACAGACTGAGTGCTCATTGCCTGGCCATAGGAAGATGTTAACACAGTACAGACTGACTGCTCATTGCCTGGCCATAGGAAGATGTTAACACAGTACAGACTGAGTGTTCATAGCCTGGCCATAGAGACATGTTAACACAGTACAGACTGACTGCTCATCGCCTGGCCATAGGAAGATGTTAACACAGTACAGACTGAGTGCTCATAGCCTGGCCATAGGAAGATGTTAACACAGTACAGACTGAGTGCTCATCGCCTAGCCATAGGAAGATGTTAACACAGTACAGACTGAGTGCTCATAGCCTGGCCGTAGGAAGATGTTAACACAGTACAGACTGAGTGCTCATCGCCTGGCCATAGAGACATGTTAACACAGTACAGACTGAGTGCTCATAGCCTGGCCATAGGAAGATGTTAACACAGTACAGACTGACTGCTCATCGCCTGGCCATAGGAAGATGTTAACACAGTACAGACTGAGTGTTCATCGCCTGGCCATAGCAGCATGTTAACACACTACAGACTGAGTGCTCATCGCCTGGCCATAGCAGCATGTTAACACAGTACAGACTGAGTGTTCATCGCCTGGCCATAGGAAGATGTTAACACAGTACAGACTGAGTGCTCATAGCCTGGCCATAGGAAGATGTTAACACAGTACAGACTGAGTGTTCATCGCCTGGCCATAGGAAGATGTTAACACAGTACAGACTGAGTGCTCATCGCCTGGCCATAGGAAGATGTTAACACAGTACAGACTGAGTGCTCATCGCCTGGCCATAGCAGCATGTTAACACAGTACAGACTGAGTGCTCATTGCCTGGCCATAGAGACATGTTAACACAGTACAGACTGAGTGCTCATAGCCTGGCCATAGGAAGATGTTAACACAGTACAGACTGAGTGCTCATAGCCTGGCCATAGGAAGATGTTAACACAGTACAGACTGAGTGCTCATCGCCTGGCCATAGGAAGATGTTAACACAGTACAGACTGAGTGCTCATCGCCTGGCCATAGGAAGATGTTAACACAGTACAGACTGAGTGCTCATTGCCTGGCCATAGGAAGATGTTAACACAGTACAGACTGACTGCTCATCGCCTGGCCATAGGAAGATGTTAACACAGTACAGACTGAGTGCTCATCGCCTGGCCATAGGAAGATGTTAACACAGTACAGACTGAGTGCTCATCGCCTGGCCGTAGGAAGATGTTAACACAGTACAGACTGAGTGCTCATCGCCTGGCCATAGGAAGATGTTAACACAGTACAGACTGAGTGCTCATCGCCTGGCCATAGGAAGATGTTAACACAGTACAGACTGAGTGCTCATCGCCTGGCCATAGGAAGATGTTAACACAGTACAGACTGAGTGCTCATCGCCTGGCCATAGGAAGATGTTAACACAGTACAGACTGAGTGCTCATTGCCTGGCCATAGGAAGATGTTAACACAGTACAGACTGAGTGCTCATTGCCTGGCCATAGAGACATGTTAACACAGTACAGACTGAGTGCTCATAGCCTGGCCATAGGAAGATGTTAACACAGTACAGACTGAGTGCTCATAGCCTGGCCATAGGAAGATGTTAACACAGTACAGACTGAGTGCTCATCGCCTGGCCATAGGAAGATGTTAACACAGTACAGACTGAGTGCTCATTGCCTGGCCATAGGAAGATGTTAACACAGTACAGACTGACTGCTCATCGCCTGGCCATAGGAAGATGTTAACACAGTACAGACTGAGTGTTCATCGCCTGGCCATAGCAGCATGTTAACACAGTACAGACTGAGTGCTCATCGCCTGGCCATAGGAAGATGTTAACACAGTACAGACTGACTGCTCATAGCCTGGCCATAGAGACATGTGAACACAGTACAGACTGACTGCTCATCGCCTGGCCATAGGAAGATGTTAACACAGTACAGACTGAGTGTTCATCGCCTGGCCATAGAAAGATGTTAACACAGTACAGACTGACTGCTCATCGCCTGGCCATAGCAGCATGTTAACACAGTACAGACTGAGTGTTCATCGCCTGGCCATAGGAAGATGTTAACACAGTACAGACTGAGTGCTCATAGCCTGGCCATAGGAAGATGTTAACACAGTACAGACTGAGTGTTCATCGCCTGGCCATAGGAAGATGTTAACACAGTACAGACTGAGTGCTCATCGCCTGGCCATAGCAGCATGTTAACACAGTACAGACTGAGTCCTCATTGCCTGGCCATAGAGACATGTTAACACAGTACAGACTGAGTGCTCATCGCCTGGCCATAGGAAGATGTTAACACAGTACAGACTGAGTGCTCATAGCCTGGCCATAGGAAGATGTTAACACAGTACAGACTGAGTGCTCATCGCCTGGCCATAGGAAGATGTTAACACAGTACAGACTGAGTGCTCATCGCCTGGCCATAGGAAGATGTTAACACAGTACAGACTGAGTGCTCATCGCCTGGCCATAGGAAGATGTTAACACAGTACAGACTGAGTGCTCATTGCCTGGCCATAGGAAGATGTTAACACAGTACAGACTGACTGCTCATCGCCTGGCCATAGAGACATGTGAACACAGTACAGACTGAGTGTTCATCGCCTGGCCATAGGAAGATGTTAACACAGTACAGACTGAGTGCTCATCGCCTAGCCGTAGGAAGATGTTAACACAGTACAGACTGAGTGCTCATCGCCTGGCCATAGAGACATGTTAACACAGTACAGACTGAGTGTTCATAGCCTGGCCATAGAGACATGTGAACACAGTACAGACTGAGTGCTCATCGCCTGGCCATAGAGACATGTTAACACAGTACAGACTGAGTGTTCATAGCCTGGCCATAGAGACATGTGAACACAGTACAGACTGAGTGCTCATCGCCTGGCCATAGGAAGATGTTAACACAGTACAGACTGAGTGCTCATAGCCTGGCCGTAGGAAGATGTTAACACAGTACAGACTGAGTGCTCATCGCCTGGCCATAGAGACATGTTAACACAGTACAGACTGAGTGCTCATTGCCTGGCCATAGGAAGATGTTAACACAGTACAGACTGACTGCTCATTGCCTGGCCATAGGAAGATGTTAACACAGTACAGACTGAGTGTTCATAGCCTGGCCATAGAGACATGTTAACACAGTACAGACTGACTGCTCATCGCCTGGCCATAGGAAGATGTTAACACAGTACAGACTGAGTGCTCATAGCCTGGCCATAGGAAGATGTTAACACAGTACAGACTGAGTGCTCATCGCCTAGCCATAGGAAGATGTTAACACAGTACAGACTGAGTGCTCATAGCCTGGCCGTAGGAAGATGTTAACACAGTACAGACTGAGTGCTCATCGCCTGGCCATAGAGACATGTTAACACAGTACAGACTGAGTGCTCATAGCCTGGCCATAGGAAGATGTTAACACAGTACAGACTGACTGCTCATCGCCTGGCCATAGGAAGATGTTAACACAGTACAGACTGAGTGTTCATCGCCTGGCCATAGCAGCATGTTAACACACTACAGACTGAGTGCTCATCGCCTGGCCATAGCAGCATGTTAACACAGTACAGACTGAGTGTTCATCGCCTGGCCATAGGAAGATGTTAACACAGTACAGACTGAGTGCTCATAGCCTGGCCATAGGAAGATGTTAACACAGTACAGACTGAGTGTTCATCGCCTGGCCATAGGAAGATGTTAACACAGTACAGACTGAGTGCTCATCGCCTGGCCATAGGAAGATGTTAACACAGTACAGACTGAGTGCTCATCGCCTGGCCATAGGAAGATGTTAACACAGTACAGACTGAGTGCTCATTGCCTGGCCATAGAGACATGTTAACACAGTACAGACTGAGTGCTCATAGCCTGGCCATAGGAAGATGTTAACACAGTACAGACTGAGTGCTCATAGCCTGGCCATAGGAAGATGTTAACACAGTACAGACTGAGTGCTCATCGCCTGGCCATAGGAAGATGTTAACACAGTACAGACTGAGTGCTCATCGCCTGGCCATAGGAAGATGTTAACACAGTACAGACTGAGTGCTCATTGCCTGGCCATAGGAAGATGTTAACACAGTACAGACTGACTGCTCATCGCCTGGCCATAGGAAGATGTTAACACAGTACAGACTGAGTGCTCATCGCCTGGCCATAGGAAGATGTTAACACAGTACAGACTGAGTGCTCATCGCCTGGCCGTAGGAAGATGTTAACACAGTACAGACTGAGTGCTCATCGCCTGGCCATAGGAAGATGTTAACACAGTACAGACTGAGTGCTCATCGCCTGGCCATAGGAAGATGTTAACACAGTACAGACTGAGTGCTCATCGCCTGGCCATAGGAAGATGTTAACACAGTACAGACTGAGTGCTCATCGCCTGGCCATAGGAAGATGTTAACACAGTACAGACTGACTGCTCATTGCCTGGCCATAGAGACATGTTAACACAGTACAGACTGAGTGCTCATAGCCTGGCCATAGGAAGATGTTAACACAGTACAGACTGAGTGCTCATAGCCTGGCCATAGGAAGATGTTAACACAGTACAGACTGAGTGCTCATCGCCTGGCCATAGGAAGATGTTAACACAGTACAGACTGAGTGCTCATCGCCTGGCCATAGGAAGATGTTAACACAGTACAGACTGAGTGCTCATTGCCTGGCCATAGGAAGATGTTAACACAGTACAGACTGACTGCTCATCGCCTGGCCATAGGAAGATGTTAACACAGTACAGACTGAGTGCTCATCGCCTGGCCATAGGAAGATGTTAACACAGTACAGACTGAGTGCTCATCGCCTGGCCGTAGGAAGATGTTAACACAGTACAGACTGAGTGCTCATCGCCTGGCCGTAGGAAGATGTTAACACAGTACAGACTGAGTGCTCATCGCCTGGCCATAGGAAGATGTTAACACAGTACAGACTGAGTGCTCATCGCCTGGCCATAGAGACATGTTAACACAGTACAGACTGAGTGCTCATCGCCTAGCCATAGGAAGATGTTAACACAGTACAGACTGAGTGCTCATCGCCTAGCCGTAGGAAGATGTTAACACAGTACAGACTGAGTGCTCATCGCCTGGCCATAGAGACATGTTAACACAGTACAGACTGAGTGCTCATAGCCTGGCCATAGGAAGATGTTAACACAGTACAGACTGAGTGCTCATCGCCTGGCCATAGGAAGATGTTAACACAGTACAGACTGAGTGCTCATAGCCTGGCCATAGGAAGATGTTAACACAGTACAGACTGAGTGCTCATCGCCTGGCCATAGGAAGATGTTAACACAGTACAGACTGAGTGCTCATCGCCTGGCCATAGGAAGATGTTAACACAGTACAGACTGAGTGCTCATCGCCTGGCCATAGGAAGATGTTAACACAGTACAGACTGAGTGCTCATCGCCTGGCCATAGGAAGATGTTAACACAGTACAGACTGACTGCTCATTGCCTGGCCATAGAGACATGTTAACACAGTACAGTCTGAGTGCTCATAGCCTGGCCATAGGAAGATGTTAACACAGTACAGACTGAGTTCTCATAGCCTGGCCATAGGAAGATGTTAACACAGTACAGACTGAGTGCTCATCGCCTGGCCATAGGAAGATGTTAACACAGTACAGACTGAGTGCTCATCGCCTGGCCATAGGAAGATGTTAACACAGTACAGACTGAGTGCTCATCGCCTGGCCGTAGGAAGATGTTAACACAGTACAGACTGAGTGCTCATCGCCTGGCCGTAGGAAGATGTTAACACAGTACAGACTGAGTGCTCATCGCCTGGCCATAGGAAGATGTTAACACAGTACAGACTGAGTGCTCATAGCCTGGCCATAGGAAGATGTTAACACAGTACAGACTGAGTGCTCATCGCCTAGCCGTAGGAAGATGTTAACACAGTACAGACTGAGTGCTCATCGCCTGGCCATAGAGACATGTTAACACAGTACAGACTGAGTGTTCATAGCCTGGCCATAGAGACATGTGAACACAGTACAGACTGACTGCTCATCGCCTGGCCATAGGAAGATGTTAACACAGTACAGACTGAGTGCTCATCGCCTGGCCATAGAGACATGTTAACACAGTACAGACTGAGTGCTCATAGCCTGGCCATAGGAAGATGTTAACACAGTACAGACTGACTGCTCATTGCCTGGCCATAGGAAGATGTTAACACAGTACAGACTGAGTGTTCATAGCCTGGCCATAGGAAGATGTTAACACAGTACAGACTGACTGCTCATTGCCTGGCCATAGAGACATGTTAACACAGTACAGACTGACTGCTCATCGCCTGGCCATAGGAAGATGTTAACACAGTACAGACTGAGTGCTCATAGCCTGGCCATAGGAAGATGTTAACACAGTACAGACTGAGTGCTCATCGCCTAGCCATAGGAAGATGTTAACACAGTACAGACTGAGTGCTCATAGCCTGGCCGTAGGAAGATGTTAACACAGTACAGACTGAGTGCTCATCGCCTGGCCATAGAGACATGTTAACACAGTACAGACTGAGTGCTCATAGCCTGGCCATAGGAAGATGTTAACACAGTACAGACTGACTGCTCATTGCCTGGCCATAGGAAGATGTTAACACAGTACAGACTGAGTGTTCATAGCCTGGCCATAGAGACATGTTAACACAGTACAGACTGACTGCTCATCGCCTGGCCATAGGAAGATGTTAACACAGTACAGACTGAGTGCTCATCGCCTGGCCATAGAGACATGTTAACACAGTACAGACTGAGTGCTCATAGCCTGGCCATAGGAAGATGTTAACACAGTACAGACTGAGTGCTCATAGCCTGGCCATAGGAAGATGTTAACACAGTACAGACTGAGTGCTCATCGCCTGGCCATAGGAAGATGTTAACACAGTACAGACTGAGTGCTCATTGCCTGGCCATAGAGACATGTTAACACAGTACAGACTGAGTGCTCATAGCCTGGCCATAGGAAGATGTTAACACAGTACAGACTGAGTGCTCATAGCCTGGCCATAGGAAGATGTTAACACAGTACAGACTGAGTGCTCATCGCCTGGCCATAGGAAGATGTTAACACAGTACAGACTGAGTGCTCATTGCCTGGCCATAGGAAGATGTTAACACAGTACAGACTGAGTGCTCATTGCCTGGCCATAGAGACATGTTAACACAGTACAGACTGAGTGCTCATAGCCTGGCCATAGGAAGATGTTAACACAGTACAGACTGAGTGCTCATAGCCTGGCCATAGGAAGATGTTAACACAGTACAGACTGAGTGCTCATCGCCTGGCCATAGGAAGATGTTAACACAGTACAGACTGACTGCTCATCGCCTGGCCATAGGAAGATGTTAACACAGTACAGACTGAGTGCTCATCGCCTGGCCATAGCAGCATGTTAACACAGTACAGACTGAGTGCTCATCGCCTGGCCATAGGAAGATGTTAACACAGTACAGACTGACTGCTCATAGCCTGGCCATAGAGACATGTGAACACAGTACAGACTGACTGCTCATCGCCTGGCCATAGGAAGATGTTAACACAGTACAGACTGAGTGTTCATCGCCTGGCCATAGAAAGATGTTAACACAGTACAGACTGACTGCTCATCGCCTGGCCATAGCAGCATGTTAACACAGTACAGACTGAGTGTTCATCGCCTGGCCATAGGAAGATGTTAACACAGTACAGACTGAGTGCTCATAGCCTGGCCATAGGAAGATGTTAACACAGTACAGACTGAGTGTTCATCGCCTGGCCATAGGAAGATGTTAACACAGTACAGACTGAGTGCTCATCGCCTGGCCATAGCAGCATGTTAACACAGTACAGACTGAGTCCTCATTGCCTGGCCATAGAGACATGTTAACACAGTACAGACTGAGTGCTCATCGCCTGGCCATAGGAAGATGTTAACACAGTACAGACTGAGTGCTCATAGCCTGGCCATAGGAAGATGTTAACACAGTACAGACTGAGTGCTCATCGCCTGGCCATAGGAAGATGTTAACACAGTACAGACTGAGTGCTCATCGCCTGGCCATAGGAAGATGTTAACACAGTACAGACTGAGTGCTCATCGCCTGGCCATAGGAAGATGTTAACACAGTACAGACTGAGTGCTCATTGCCTGGCCATAGGAAGATGTTAACACAGTACAGACTGACTGCTCATCGCCTGGCCATAGAAACAGGCAGTTACAATAAAACATGGCTGACAACAGAGGAGCGACTGTGCCAACAGTGTGGAGGAACTGCTGTAGAGACGGAGCCGCACTGCTTCACACAGTGCCCAAAATTTCAAGTCACCAGGGGAACAAGTGTCCTCAAAATTCAGCAATGAACATCCACATTTGATTAAAGCAGAGAACAAAAAACTAAAACTTATACTGGGGGAAATGAAAGAAAGTTATGTTCTCACGGGGCAGTATATCTCTGCCTTCCACCACATGAGGGAATCATGATGACCTGCTTACCTCAGTTTTAAGCAGAGGTGTAAAAACCAGGTCCAGAAAGTAAAAGTACAAATCATGTATTTGCTCCACTCATGCACTACACCAGCAGATTCTAGTCAACAGCACTCTCAAGTAGGTAGGGAAAACTAGTTAAGTAGCTGGTTTAGTAACATGGTTGGTGCAAATACACGGTTTTGACATTTACTTTCTGTTTTTTTTTCTTCTTCTAGTTTTTCCCCTTATCCCACCCGATTAACCCAGTGACATATGGCCGGAGCTCTTGTCGAATAACTCCCCTGGCCCACGTTTCCACAGGAAGGAAATAGTTGTTACACCAGCTTCCTTCAAACTCGTGTCAGCTGCTCTCGCCATTTTACAAGCTGAAGCCTCGCATGGATTGCACTACCCTCTGGCCGCGGAGGAGACGTAGGGGGAACGCTTTCGGTTGCTTGGCTGCAGGCGCCCGGGTGGGTCAGAGGGGTCGCTGGAGAACGACGAGTCCCCGAACACTACACCGATCTACACCCACTATCCCCCGGGTAAGGGTGGCCTAATGAACGCCTTACCCCGTGGACGCTCTGGCCGTGACCGGTTACGGCGAGTCTGGGATACGAACCTCCCAGCCACATGACGAGCGGGCTGCCAGAACGGCGGGTTATTCCGCTCGGCCGTCAGAGCATTCTGACATGTGTATTTGCTGACAGTCGTGATTTGTACAATGCTTTGGCAATACTGTATTTTGTTATAGTCATGCCAATAAAGCAAACTGAATTGAGCCAGAGGTAGTTGAGCGTGGCGCCCTCCTCCTCATGGCCCATGTGTCTGAAGAATCGGTGGTCGGCCACCAGCAGCAGGGAACACGTGTTCTGGTGGTCGTGGATGTGACGTCCGTCTCTTACCGGGGCCTGTGAGGGACACAACACAAAGCCAGTTCTCCTGCTCACTTATTTATTTATTCATTTCATTTACTGTCTGCCGTGCCTGCCATGGCCCTGTGTGATGGCCTGGCGGCCTGTCCAGGGTGCCTCCCCGCCTGCTGCCCAGTGACTGCTGGGATCGACTCCAGCATCCCCGCCACCCTGAGAGCAGGATGAGCGGTTCAGATAATGGATGGATGAATTGAGAGAGAGAGAGAGAGAGAGAGAGAGAGAGAGAGAGAGAGAGAGAGAGAGAGAGAGGGGGAGAGGGGAGAGAGAGAGGGGGGAGAGAGGGAGAAAGAGAGAGAGAGAGAGAGAGAGAGAGAGGGAGAGAGAGAGGGGGGGGAGGGAGAGAGAGAGAGAGAGAGAGAGAGAGGGAGAGGGGGGGAGAGAGAGAGAGAGCGAGAGAGAGAGAGGGAGAGAGACTGCATTCCCGAACGTTGAAGTCCAGGTCAAAAGAGGACACGGTCTCCAAAAGGCGAACGTTCTGATGTGAACTGGACTCCCGAAAGTAAAAGTAACGTCGTCACGTCACACGAGAGGGAACTGACATTTAACAGACAGCAAGCTGACAGTCCGTGTGTCGGGTCTCCTCTTAAGACCCCCCTGACCCCAACCACAGCTAGATGTCGCTCACGCACGCAGACGAGCACGGGGGAGAGGAACGACGTGAACACCGCCCGCGCCCGGCGCTGTGCGCAGGACCGCGAGCTGCGCGTCTGCTGACACTCTCCCGGCAGCGTGTTTACGCACGCTCCTCTGGCAGCCTTCTCGCTTCTTTCGAGGAAATAAGAAAAAAACCCCATATGGTAGTGGTTTCTCCAATTAACAGCTGCACAAAAAAAGAAGAAGAAGAAAAAAAACATAAAAACTAACAATAAACGTCGCCCGTGTATGTGTGCTGGGAGGGCGGTTCTCGTCGAGCGTGGCGGTAACGGACGTCTCCGAGCACCGATGTAACGCGCGCTCAGTAACGGCGACTTGTTACGCGGCGCTCGCCCTGATCGCTGCGGCGCTCGGGTTCGCCCCGAGGCGCGGTAAGTAATGGCGGCGGGCGGAGTCGAGCGGTATCTTGCGTTTGATGTCATCTCGCGCCCAAGGAGGCGCACGCCGACCTTTGTTCGCTCGTTACAGCTGGCTTCCCACAGCCTTTCCTGCTTTAATGGCTGCGTGAGAGCGTGATAGCGTGAGAGCGTGTGTGTGCGTGAGAGCGTGTGTGTGGCTGGAAGACAGACAAAGAGGAGGAGGGGGAGGAGGAGGAGGAGGAGGAGTAGGAGGAGGAGGGGGGGGCATACGCACTTGGCCCACATGTTCGCGTGTCAAGCAGTTGTTAGTGGCAGCGCGGAGGGAGGCAGCGGGGTTGATGGGCCAGGTTCTGCACGAAACCTGAGATGATTCGCTTGTCTCCCACCACCGCCATGACTCGCAGGTTTAAGAATGCGTTGCTTATATAAATCAAGAAAAGTAAAAAAAAAAAAAAAAAAAACATTTTTTTTGCAGTTGCTTTGATCAGAAAAATAATTTGATTTTAATGTCGGTGTAAAAAAACAAAACAAAACAAAAACGCATGAAACTTTACTTCTTTCTGTTGCCCCACACAGGAGGAGCCAGGGTTTTGAGGGTGGTTATTTCTAGATCCTGTAAAGAAAAGGGAATTACAATCCACACTACAGTACAGACAGAGCCGGCCCAAGACTTTATGGGGCCCTGAGCAGAATTTGATTTGCCCCCCCCCCTCCTCCTCGCTAAACCCACCTCCCACCACCGACAATATTATGTCCATGCTTGATCGTTACCATTCCATCGTTATGACTTACTACGGTGCTGGAAAGTCTTAAAATAAGCCAGCAGACGATGCATTTACTGAGCAAGTTAACTATTTTAATTGCTTTTGAACTGTGCAAAAGTGCAGCACAGTAACAAAGAAATAAATTGTTTTCTTACATGAAATGCAAATGCAAAAACAGGCAATATTATATAAATTAAATAGAAATTTAAATAATGACGTACAATGGACAGAGGAACTTCTAACATCTAACAATAATGCGCATGAGCCTGACCCCAGCCCTGACATGGGCAGCGGAAATGATTAAACCGGTAGCATGAATTTGTCAGTCTGTTAACAACATGATATCAAAATATTTAGTTTTTGATTTTTGGTGATTACTACTGATATGATATATTACACACACACACAAATATATATATATATATATATATATATATATATATATATATAGTATATATATTTATCAACCTGTCGTGTTTGACATTTCAAGTGCTCTTGGGGGCCCCCTGCTGGCGCGGGGGCCCTAAGCGACCACTTAGTTCACTTATGCCTTGGGCTGGCTCTGAGTACAGACACTGAAACTTTTTTTGTTGTTGTTGTTGATTTTCCCCCCTTTTCTCCCCAGTTGTGCCTGGCCAATTACCCCACTCTTCCGAGCCGTCACCGGTCGCTGCTCCACCCCCTCTGCCGATCCGGGGAGGGCTGCAGACTACCACACGCCTCCTCCGATCGCCAGCCGCTTCTTTTCGCCTGACAGTGAGGAGTTTCACCAGGGGGACGTAGCACGTGGGAGGATCACACTGCTACCCCCAGCTGCCCCTCCCCCCCTGAACAGGTGGCCCCGACCGACCAGAGGAGGCGCTAGTGCAGCGACCAGGACACATACCCGCCTCCGGCTTCCCACCCGCAGACACAGCCAATCGTGGCTGAAGGGACCAAGCCGGAGGTAACACGGGGATTCGAACCTGCGATCCCCGTGTTGGTAGGCCAGCGGAATAGACCGCCGCGTCACCCAGACGCCCCACTGAAACACGTAATTGAGTGTATGTGGCTCCTAAATGACTGTAAGAGCGGTGTCGCTGGAGTGTGTTTTTCCTTCCGCGCCATGCCCGCATGCTGCGGGTCTGTTTGTTGGTACTGGTTTTGTAGCATGGCTGCTTTGTTGGTGTGGGACATGTGATGCGTTGCAAAAGCACATTGAGAGTCAGGGGCCGAGACTGAGGCTGACGACTGAGCTGGCCTGTAGCCAGCAGCATTCCTTTGTTTCCTGTGTTTACATTGCTTGTGTCTAAGGGGTTGTGGTATTATACTACGTGCACAAATACGCCGAAGGATATCGAAGGGGAGTTACCGGCCTCTCAGGTGTGCTTTTACCGGCTCCGTGTACACATTTATTAACACATCTTGCTCTCAAGAACCAAGCCTCCGGCTTTGTGCCGTTTCCTTTCAAACGTCAATTTCAGCAGTACACTGCACATCGAGAGCATTGAGCAAATACTACAGCTTTGCTGTATGGGGGCGGAAAAGGTATGTCAAACATGTATAGCCATGAGAGAAAGACTAACTGGAGAGAACAGTTTGAGCACCAGACTTTAGCCTAGAACCCACAGGGAATCCCTAGCGGCTCTGACTTCCTAGTGTTATGTAACAGCTCGCCTGCACAAGCGGACCAAGCTTCCTGCAGGAAGAAAACCTATGGACACACAGACACACAGACACACACACACACACACACACACACACACACACACACACACACACACACACACACACACACACACACACACACACACACACACACACACACACACCACATACATCAGATTGAAAAAGTCCAGCCCCTTCTCAACTACACCCACCAGTGTAACACAGGGAGGTAGTCTTTCCTTCACAACAGTCATGCTTGCCGTGCAGGGTGGAGGCATGGCTGGGGGGACATGGGTCTCTGTGCTGTGGCTCCAGGCCTGGCTGTGCTGCTTAACCCCGGGGCCTGTTGACGGAGGGAAGGTGCTGGTTATGCCCGTGGATGGGAGCCACTGGCTCAGCATGAAGCTGCTGGTGAAGGAGCTCACCCTCAGGGGCCACGAAGTGGTGGTCTTAGTGCCGGAAACCAGCCTGCTGATCCAGGGCTCAGACGGTTTCAGAACGGAGGTTTTCCAGGTGCCCTTCACAAAAGCTGAATTGGACCAAACCTTCAACACACTCAGGGACGGAGTGTTCACCAGGACGCCGGTGATCACAACGATTTTTGTCGACGTGGGACGCCTGATGAACTTTACATCTTTACAGGTGAGGGGCTGCGAGAGCCTGCTGCACAACCAGAAGTTCACGAGCCGACTGCGGGATGAAAGGTTTGACCTCATGCTCACCGACCCTTTCCTTCCCTGCGGCACCATCCTGGCTGATTCATTCTCCATCCCGGCTGTCTACTTCCTGCGCGGAATCCCCTGTGGTCTGGATTTACAGGCCGCCCAGTGCCCCTCACCTCCCTCCTATGTCCCTCGATACGCCTCTGGTAACACGGACCACATGAACTTCCCGCAGAGAGTCAAGAACATGGTTTTGAAGATGGTGGAGTCCATCCTGTGCCGTGTACTCTTTGCTAGCTTTGATGAGCTGGCTAGCAGGTATCTGGGAAAGGACGTGACCTATAAGGATCTTCTTGGCCATGGTGCGATCTGGCTCCTCAGATATGATTTCGCCTTTGAATGGCCCAAACCTCTCATGCCTAACATGGTCTTAATTGGAGGTATCAACTGTGTGAGGGGAGGCTCTTTGCCTGCGGTGAGTATGTAGAGTGTTTTGATGCCAAGGCTGGGTTAAAAGTAGCCCCTAAAAGTTTAATATAAAAAATAAGAAAACCAAAAAAAAAAATGTTTTTTCGATCGTAAGTTTGCAGACTCCTAAAAATACGTATAGTTATCAAAACTATCCCCACACATTTAAAGGCCCAGTCTCTGATTTGTTTGACGATATAAAATTGAGGTATATTTACACATAATTGAAGACTTTGAGTTATAGACTGGAAATAAGCACCTCGTGTCTTCCTCAGCCAATCATTATTGAAAATATAGACCTGTTATACTCCAATTTCTACAAATATTACCCGTGCAAACAAACCTTTCACAGCATCGGAAAACATTAGAAACCCAGATTGAGTTGTTCTTTCGTGTTAGTACTTGTATTAGAGACCTTTTTAATCAAATTGGGAAGTGACAGCAGGTTCCAAGCCTGTGTTTTGTATTTTGGTTGTGGGGCGACCCTTTTGTTTGCATTCAAATTAAGGATTGTACCTTTACAACTTAAAAAAAAAAGCGTCTTTCATTAATCTACATGGTAACTCTGAACCGGGTCGTACCAAGTTGCTCATGTGCCCATAGACTAAAAATACTTTGCTTTTCTCAGTTTGTTACGAAAAAGACAGAAAACCTAAGGAAAGCAAAGTATTTTGATTCACAATTAAACACATTTCCAATAGCTTTACCCTCTTATTATTTCATGTAAGTCAAGCGATTGAGCAGTGATACTCGAGATGTTTATCTGAGCCAGTTTAGTAATCAGCGCTGCAGCGATTTGCCCAACATATTGTCAGTATTTTACAATAAAGAGTAAAGTTCACACTGGAAATAATTTGCTTGAAATAAACAAAAGTCACATGCGAGCAAAAGGAGATAACCTGGTTACATGTGAGCCCTCGGGGAGGCGAATTGCCAGCGTTTAAATGATTATCAGATCTGGAGTAGCTGTTTATTGATTTATAGGGAGTTATCTTTTAGTGGGATAAAAACTTAAAGGAGTGCTTTCTCTTATCTTGCCCTTTGGAAACACTCAATGCAAGGAGCGAAACTTGAACCAGCAAAAGCAATATCCTGGACTCTGGCCATTGTAATCCAAATCCAAGTGAGGAACTGAGGGGCCCCATTGTGCTAATAGGCTGTATATAGTAAACAGAGGCAGTTCATTTGTTGACATAAGCCTATATCCTATTGTTCCTACATCTGTAATGGTCAGTGGAAGTTGTATAATGACAAAATCCATCAAAATCTCTCCTTTGGCATTTGATAGATCCTGTCTCCAGACATTGAGGTGTTTTGTTCGCGTTTTAGAACGTGAGAGATTTCCGAAATGAATATGAGATACCCGTTAGATTGCAAGAGGCGTTCATGACTAACCTACACATACACAATGCGGTATTACCAATATGTGGACTTGTTTTATTTGGTTCTTGAAAGAGAAATGTCACTTCCCATCTGTTTCTCTGCAGGATTTGGAGGAGTTTGTAGATGGCTCGGGGGATGATGGATTTGTTGTTTTTACTCTGGGCTCCTTGGTGTCCAGCATGCCTCGAGAGAAGGCCAAACAGTTCTTTGACGCCTTCAGACAAATTCCTCAAAGGGTGAAAATAGCCAAGACACTATCAATCAATCAAGTTACACTACTTGATTCAATCAATGCTCCATTACCAGTATCAACAAAGACTACTCACCGATTTAGAGTATTTCACATTAACCTGCTTATCGTTCAGTAAGGAATCATCTCACATGACACAGTGATTACAACTTCTTTACCAACTTACACACATTAGCCAACTGAGGATTTCACACTAAGCATGAAGACCAAAGGACTAATCTAACATCATTCTGCACGATTTGTCTTCTCCCGTGTGCTACATATCCTAAAATCGGAATAAACTTGTTTTCTTTTGTGTTTTGATGCATGCTCAATAATCCAGGTAAGAAAATCAAAGAAGGTTGAATCAGTTAATCTGGATACATTGAATCAATTCATCTGGATACATTTATTGACAGATACGTTTCATCACTGAGTGATGAAACGTATCTGTCAATAAATGTATCTGTCAATCTGAATACAATGTTCATCAACCTTCTTTGTTTTCTTTTGTCTTCACGGGAGATGTTAATGTTTAGCTGGCGTTATTTATGTTTCAGGTAGTGTGGCGGTATACTGGAGTCGTACCAGAGGATGTGCCCAAGAATGTCAGAATTATGAAGTGGCTACCGCAAAATGAACTCCTGGGTATGTTCAGTTTTATTCAGAGACATATAAGAGGCATCATTGTTGTATTGTAATATGAGGTTATTTCCCATACAAAAGTAGCCATAATGTATTATAGTGATAGTACTTAAACTGAATGTTTTTCAAGATACTAAATTGCCCCTAGGAATGAATGTGTGTGTGTGTGTGGGTGTGGGCCCTGTGATGGCCTGGCGGCCTGTCCAGGGTGTCTCCCTGCCTGCCACCCAATGACTGCTGGAATAGGCTCCAGCATCCCTGAGAGCAGGATAAGCGGTTAAGATAATGGATGGATGGATGGATGGTTCCATAAAAACTGACCAACACTGACTTTTAATATAAGCAAAATGAGAACTGATGAGAAAATATAGAAGACAAAAAATCAAAAGTTAATAACCCAATGTCAGTAAAGGGACTGAAGAAAGCTTATTTTCATATGATTTTCATTTTGCTAAATGGCCATTATACATTTTAGCTCTATTTTAACTTGTCATATAGTAACATGGATCTTTTTTTATCCCATTTGACAAACAAAATGCAATTTCAAATTGCCTATTTTATGTACTCATCCTAATTCTACCTGTGCATTTCCATAATTACAAGGGCAATAACACTTTACCTAGAGTGGGACAAGTGTAGGCATATTTTTTTCTATTCCCTTCAGCTCATCCCAAGGCTAAAGCATTCATCACTCATGGAGGTACACACGGCATCTATGAGGGGATCTGTAATGGTGTGCCAATGGTGATGATGCCACTATTTGGGGATCAGCCGGACAACATGCATCATATGGTGGCCCGTGGCGTAGCAGTGAAACTCAACGTTTTTGACGTGACCACAGCAGAACTGCTAGATGCCCTTAACAAGGTTATCAACGATAAAAGGTAAGGACGCAGGATGTTAAATCAAAACCGTATATGTGGAGTGTTGTCGTTTTCCCCGGGCAATGTAACACTCAGATGACGTTGCTGCAAGGCAAAGTGCTGCTCTACATCTGGGGGCAGATGTTTCAAATGCTTATGCATGCAGCTCCAGTTCAGCCTCCACTTTTCTTTTTAGTATCGCTTCGTTAAGTGTAGATATTCCGCGCTTTAATTGTTTTATTTCTAAAGACGTTACCGCATTTCCAGCCTTGATCACTCGATGCCTGTTGCATGCCCACCCACACTGAGATACAAATAAAGTGGATGTCTTTGGGGATTTGTAGTTATGATATTGTGATGGCACCACCACCAAATTTGGTTCTGATGCGCTTCTTGAGGTTTCACCAATTTTCTTCTTGAAAAGGCCTTTCTGTGGAGATTTTCCTCATCCGAATCCAGGATCAAAGAGTAAAGGGTGTTGTCCATTGTTGTTTACTGTATCAACCTGTTTCTTGCCATGGGAATTAAAAGCACTCTGAGAATCTAACTGGGATTTGGGGCCATGACTAAACTGGACTTGATGATGAAAAGCAAGACTAGGTGTTACCTATCAAAAGCCAAAACGATGTGAGTGCCGTGTTGGTGAACACTGCATTATGCAGTTGATAGCGAGATGGTGCTTGTGCTCCCTATACAGTGAAGGAAGCCCCATCTGGAAACAATAAGGTGCCATTACAGTTTTTCTAAATTGCTGACGTGCAATTCCTAAAGCATTGTCTACATTCTCAAAACTGTACGTGCAATTCCCACAGGTTCAGCGTTAAATCCTAGAGCATTGTAGTGTGTCTGCTGACATGTCGGTGTGCCGAAGAACCAGCATTGACCGTACTATTGACAATTTTTAGTGCTGGGTCTGTCTGTCTGTCAATGCTGAGCTGGTTCACCTAAATCAAACAGATCCATGTTTTTATCTGCATCTGTGTACCCTGCTATGCAAACATCACAGATTACCAAGACCAACCTGCCATGTTTTTAACGTTTACATGGTTTTCAACATTTAGATGTCAGCAAACTCACTAAAATGGTCTAGGGTTTAGTTACTCTTTAAACTCATGTTTCAAAATAAGATAACTTTCTCAGTGAGCACAACAGTGTCACCAAATGGAAATATATCTTTATCATTGAATAAATATCAGTATCAATATGACATGGTCAACCCTGACTGCATCGTCCGTTGTTGTATATACCATACGTGCACCTGGTGATAACCAAATTACTGTCATTAACCTATAGAATACGGTGTCTAATATTGCTGTCAGTAAAGATTGTCCCATGCACAAAAATTCTACAAAAATGTATTCCAAAGTGTTGCAAACAACTGTAATGTAAAAGAAAACATTGTAAAGATAATGTAAATTTCTAATACAGAAAACAATATCCATTTTGATTGACAAAATTTACTGATTTTTGTGTCAGTTGTATGAAATTTGGGTTAACATGACTGCAAAAATGTGCTTTACATTTACATTTTGTATAATCAGTTATCAGTTAACTAAAAAAATCAGGGTAACACTTTAGTATGGGGAACATAAAAAAACTTCATTACTAGTGAATTAGTAATGATCAAGATGTCACTTTAATATGGGGAACATATTCTAAGTAACACAAACTTAATTTAGAGTAATTTAACACTATTAACACTTGTAGTTTTGTGTTTTGTTATGTAAGAACAGACCATATTCTCTAAGTGTTAGTAAGGGAGAATAACTCTTCTTGTGGTACTACCACCTTATAAAGTCCATACTAAGCAAAGCATATTGAGATGGTACTACTAATAAGCAATAATTCTGAGGTTATAGAGGGAAAACTCATAGTTAATGGCTTACTGGTTGTATAATAAGGCCATGCAGAATAAGGCATTAATGAGACCAATTAAGAGCCAATACGTTGCTAATTTGCATGCTAATAGGCACCTAATTAATGGTGACTACATTCCCCATACTAAAGTGCTACCAAAATCAGTTCAGAAATACTTTGATTCAAGTGTGACATGAAAATGCAGAAGATCACGATAACTAAAGTCATGACTGTCACTCATTTGCTCCTTTTTTTTTTTTTACAACTCCTCAGTTACAAAGAGAAGATGGTGAAACTGTCTGAGGTGCACAACGATCGTCCCATCGAGCCCCTGGACTTGGCCGTCTTCTGGACAGAGTTTGTCATAAGACACAAAGGAGCAGAGCACCTGAGGACAGCAGCCCATGACTTGAACTGGATCCAGTATCACAGCCTGGACGTCTTTAGCCTCCTCATTGTCATTCTTACACTAGTTATACTAGTGACGCTTAAATGCTGCTTGTTCTTTACCCACAATTGCTGTGGAAAGGTGATGGCAAAGAGAAAGAGAGAGTAGACTTTGGGGCCTGGTTGTTAGTTAGGACTAGAAAAATGTGAGATCCGGTGATTATTAAAGCGGCAGTAGACAATTTTTTTGGTGCTTTACTCATTATGAAATAAATATTTACTGCACAGTGTAATGGCTATAGAATAATGACACCATCGGCCTTTAGATTGTGTAAACTACTAATAAGACACGTTAGCCCCTAGCTAACGGGTCTGACCCTTTAGCCGAGCGGTTAGTGATGTCGCCTTGTGGTGCAGTACACCCGTATCGAATCCCGCACCGGGCAAGAAAATAACCGGTTACATTGTTTCCCTATAAGCCTTGCTTTCACTATACAATTCTGTCTGCCACCGGGTACGATCTTGTCGGAAAATGAAGGCTTGATTTACGGCACAAAGGAAGTGTGTCAGCCACTGCGCAACAAAAATAGGAAAAGGATAGCGCTTTTGGGGTGGCTATCCCCAGTAACAGAAATGGCGGACGGTGAAACAACCGAAGTGACAGTGGAAACTACCCGGTAAGAGGAAAGGAACCCCGCTGATGGAGGACGCAAAGAAGGCGAAGAGGGAGAGCGATAGAAACAGAGGTAAAACAAGAGTGAACCTCGGCTGGGCTGGAGCGAGCTCCGGTGTTGTATTGAACTCTGTTGCCCTGTTGAGATCTGCCCCCCCCCCCCCGCAAGACGAATGCATTCGCATGGAAACAGGTTAGCTATTAGTTACGATTAGGTAAATGCTAGGTTAAGTTTAGGGTTAGGTTTAGGTTAATCAAGCGTCCTTATGTTGTATCAGTCTGGCTAGGGGGATAAACAGATCTCGATGGGGACACAACACCCAGGACTTGAGAGGGTTCCAAACCAGCTTTCAGTTGGAAGTTCTTTCTGCTAGATCAGTAACACAACCTGCCTACGTACTGTAACGTGCACGTTACAGTACTACTGGATGTTTTACTCTGCCTATATCATAACGCTGAGATTGGTTTTCTAGTTCAAATTGGGATTGTTAGAGTAATTTCTTGCTTTGGACAGTAGCCAGGCTGTTAATAAAAGGAAAGTGATCCAGTTGTGTTTGCGACAGCGGTGCAAAAACAAAATCCAAAACAAAACAAAACAACAAAAACACTTGCAAACGCTATGGGGCAAAGTTGAAAAGTTGTCTCCTGCCGCTTTAATATCGAAGGACGTTGAGATTCAAAAAAAAATCTGCTGTGTTTTGAGAGTAAACGAAAAGAGAAAGTTGTATGCGTGCATGCGTGCACTTGTGGCTGTGGGTTTGAATGCATGTACGCGCACGCACACGTGTGCATATAAACCTCAGGAATGTAATCGCTGTTAATTACATTGTCACAATAATTTATATCTTCTTTGCAAATGATTTTCATGGATGTATGCAGGTAGTCCCCGCGGTTACGAACACCCGTTCTTACGAACCGGCCTCCGTAAAGCCCATTGTTTAAAACAGTGGTGCCCAACCCTGCTGCCGGAGAGCTACCCTCCTGCCGCTTTTCACTCCAACCCTGATTTAACACATCTGATTCAACTAATCAAGGTCTTGGTCAGTAGGTAATTAGTAGAATCAGGTGTGTTAAGTTAGGGTTGGCGTGAAAAACGGCAGGGTGGTAGCTATCCAGGAGCAGGGCTGGGCACCAGTGGTTTAAAAGAATCGAGTTACACACCATGGTTCGTTCAAACGAACGGACGGACTACTTTGCACGATGCTCAAATCACTGCGCGTTTGAGGCGGTTCGTCGGCCCGAGGGAGAGCAGCGCCACGCCGTCGTCGCCATTTTAAGTCGGATCGCATGAACGTTGTGTGCGTCGTGTTTTGACTTAAACATTTCGTGTGTTTACCCTCGTAATCACGGCTTCAAAGCGCAAATCTGATGCAAGTGATGGTGACGCGTCGAAGAAAAGGAAAACGACCACGACTGAAACGAAAGTGGAAATAATAAAGCGTCCAGAGAGAGGTGTTGTGTTCGCTCCGGGGACAGACCCACTCCGGGAACAGTGGCAGGAGGGGAGTTTGAAATGTAAGAAATGTTTCTTTAATATTTTTTATAACTATACAAACGTCATCTCTCTCAATTATAAATACTGTACTGTAGTTACGTTTATTATTAATACCGCATTATTATATTTATGATGTTTTAGGTGAAATATTGTAGCGAATTCGGGGGGGCAACGCAACCACAAGAGCTGCCGCGGCCGGGACGCGAACCCGTATCGCCCGCACCGCAGGAGACATCGCTAACCGCTAGACTAAAGTGGTACACCCGCGAGCCAGCGTGTCTTCTTATCCATCCACGTTACACTACCCCCCCCTCCTTCGGGAAGCGCGTCCCCGCGCTTAAGTATATCAGCCCCTTCACGCCTCCAACCACAGGAGCTGCCGCGGCCGGGACGCGAACCCGTATCGCCCGCACCGCAGGAGACATCGCTAACCGCTAGACTAAAGGGTCAGACTCGCGAGCCAGCGGCCAGCGTGTCTTCTTATCCGTGCACGTTACAATATATACTATATACCAAGACAAACCTTTGACCAATTGACTAGATGCGAACTGTACGTAACTGTTCCGACTTACATACAAATTCGGTTTTCGAACAGACTCAAAAACGGAACTCGTTCGTAATCTGGGGACTGCCTGCATAACAAAGCTGATTTATTGTTCTGTATACTTCCCAACTGGGTCGAGTTTGAAATGTAAGAAATGTTTCTTTAATTTTGTATACCTATACACACATTCTCTCTCAATTATAAATACTGTACTGTGGTTACCTTTATTATTATTCCTGCTTTATTATATGTATGATGTTTTAGTTAACATTTATAATATATACTAAGACAGACGTTTGACTAATTGACTAGATGTGAACTGTACGTAACTGTTCCGACTTGCATACAAATTGGGTTTACGGACAGACTCAAAAACGGAACTCGTTCGTAATCTGGGGGACTGCTTGTATAACAAAGCTAATTTACTGTTCTGTATACTTTGGACCCAGTTCCTTCTACTGGTGAAGTCTTTATTCAGGCAATCCTGTAGTTTTGAAGACATGTCTGCTCTCTGAAACAGTGAACTTCAGATTTGTTATTGAGTTTGTGTGACATTTCATTTATAATACACTTTGTACTTAGCTCAACAGTAATTAGATTGACATAAGCTTCAACAGATTTGAATGGCTGATCTTGTTAATTTCACTGAAATACATTTCTTATGATAGACAGCTTAGATTTGGATTTCCCAAACACACTAACATTGTTAACTATTAGTGACAACCAAGAGGCCATGCAGGTAAAAGGATGACTATAGAAATACAAAATCAAAATAACACCTGGGAGATGAATGCATCCCCCAACTTTTCAAGTGTGTCAACCAACAATGAGCAAAACTCCTCCACTTCCTGTGCCAAGATTTTCCAAGGCAGTGCATGATTTTGAACCAATGACCCTCCAGTCGTTTATCATTTGCTTTGACCCTCAGTTTACTGTGGGTTGTCTTTCATACCAGAGCTCTTTGTAAATTAAGGTAACTGCTAATCATCGTCTGTCTAAGTGTGGTGGAGCTGTTCACATTCAGAACTGTTGAAAAGAGGACTGAAAACTGAATAAGGTTGTCTTCATGATCATCATCATAGTCATAGGCGGCAGGTGAGGATGGGGATGGTTAGAGGAGGATGGTTAGACCAACTATCATGCATGTTTTAGCGACCTGTAGCAAGCCATTCAATACCTACATTTTCTTTGCTGCTCACATCAAAGTCGGCTCAGCAAAGCTTACAAAATACATGAAACTCATCATTGGCACTTTTCGTAATGAATGCATGTTCTTAATACCAGGGTTGTATACAGTTTTTCATTTTGACTGACTTATACAGTAAGCGTTTACACATTAAGAGCGTTTAAACATTAAACAAATGAATTCATTGATTCATCATTGATTTGACAGGTATACATTAGCCAATAACCCACAAAATAATATTGACGTTGAAAATAACTGAGTTCGTAAATACGCAATTTCAGAGTTCCGCACCATTAGCCAATAAAAATGCTGACTTCTTTCACAGTAGCCAGTAAGACGCAGTGTAACAAAGTGAGCTCTAGCGCTCTGAGACGAGCACGCGCGATATTTATTCAATACCATCAAGAGGACAAATAGGTGTCCATCCAGATGTTACGCTGGACAGAGAGCTGAAAAATGAAATCGGACTGTCTGTCCAAAAGCCAGACATATGGCCATGTAGACTGCACAATAGCCAACAGTTAGGGAAGGCTTATGCCGGGATCAGAGCACACGATTTCAGCCCAATTTTGACACGATTTTGTTGTCGCCTGTAACAATAGTGTTGTAGCGAATTCCGGATTGCCCCCCGTCGCCACAGCTGGGACGCGAACCCGTGTCTACCACTCCGCAAGCAACAAAGTTAACCAGTCGAGTAACGGATCCGACCCGTTAGTCAAGGACCAACGTGTCTACTTATGCATGCACGTTACACTACCCCCCCCTCCTTCGGGAAGCACGTCCGCGCGTATCCCACTTCTGACACCAATATAGCGAATTTGGGGCACAGTCCGGGAACTGCCACGGCCGGGACGCGAACTCGTATCTCCCACCCCGCAAGCGACAATGTTAACCAGTCGACTAAAGGGTCAGACCTGCTAGTCAAGGACCAACGTGTCGACTTATTCATGCACGTTTGTTGTTCCGGGGACCAATTTGAGTGTGACACACTACAAGAGCAAACTGGTAAGAGCCGTGTGTAACGTGCGGTCTATTTATGTGAGTAAAGACATAAGTAAGCAAGTTCCAAGTGCTTTAACCGTCCATTCTGTATAGTTTAAGACGAACAGAACAGAATGAAACATGGTGGCAGTTGTATCAACAGTTTTAGTTGCCGTTTGATGTGGACCAGTGTAGTAGTACAGCTAGCTAGCTAGCTTTGAGGAGTCGACTGGCTAACCACCCAACGCAACGGGGGGAGCGGGAAAAACAGCTGACGTCGGAATGGAAGGACTGAAACATCCTGCAATGCTTGCTTTGGACTCCAACAACTTAGCAAAGGCATGGAAGAGTTGGAAGGAGGAGTTTATACTGTATATGGACCTTACTATGCCCGATGCTGAAGAAACTACGAAAGTCCAGCTGTTTTACTATCTCATAGGAGAGCATGGAAGAGAGCTGTTGAACACTGTCGAGTGGCAGAACGTCAGCGAGGACAGCGAGTATGATGGTGGCACTGTTTGATGAACATTGTAATCCAAAACTGAATGAGACTGTTGAGAGATGCAGATTTTTTTATGCGGCACCATGGATCAGGAGAAATCATTGACAAGTATGTCACGGACTTGAGAGTGTTTGCCAGCAGTTGTAATTTTGGAGACGTCAGAGACTCATTAATAGAGATCGAATTGTGTGGCACAAACAGCTCTGCACTGAGGGAGAGATTACTTGGGGAAGAGAATCTGACAATTGACAAATGCCTGCAAATATGTAGAGCTACAGAGCTGTCAAAGGAGAAGGGCAAAACACTACAAGGACAGACAGTGGAGGGAGTACATGCGCTGAAACATACAGCAAAGAAAAGCAACGACGACGAGATCAGCTGTAAGTTTTGTGGCAAAACACATGAGGGAAACTGGAACAACAAACTAGGAACAACAATACTATTGTTACATTGCCAGCAAATGTCCAGTGTCGGGCCCGATTATTAACGTTGGTAATGACGAATGGGCGTCTTTATCCTGTGTAGTGTGACATTATCAAAGAGCAGTGATGTGGTGTCTGGGACGCCCCACGACACCCCGATGAAAAGCATGTCAGCATTTTTTGTATTTTCTTGCCTAGTCTGACAGCGGCACAGTGGCCCAGTGGTTAGCGCTGTTCCCTCACAGCAAGCAAGTCCTGGGTTTGAACCCCGGGGTTGTCCAACCTTGGGGTTCATCCCAGGTCGTCCTCTGTGTGGAGTTTGCATGTTCTCCCCGTGTCTGCGGTGAGTTTTCTCCAGGTGCTCAAGTTTCCCCCACCATCTAAAAGACATGCATGTTAGGGTTCATACTCCTGTCTGTGCCCTTGACTGAGGTATGGCAAGACGAACTGGAGTTGGTCCACGGGCGCTGCACGGCGGCTGCCCATGCTGCTAGCTACACTGCTAGGATGGGTTAAATACAGAGGAAGAATTGCCCCACTGGGATGAATAAAGTAGTTAGAAAAAAAAACCCTTCTACATTGACCAATAGGATGACTGAGTGCATCTGGTGCATATATGTAAGTAAACATGGCAAAGAGAAGCGATATTGCTGCTGTCAGGTGGAACGACAAAACCGAGGAAAGGTTTGTTGAGCAGTGGAAACAATACCCCCTGCCTTTTTGACGTTTCCTTGCGGGAATACCATGACAGAGTCAAAGAAGATAGGCTAAATGTTGGTGAGAAATAGCGGAGGCACTTGAGCAACCCAGTGAGTAGCTGGTTAAACTATGCTTGGTTAGTATTCCCCAGTAGCACTAGCCGCAACAGTGTCGACAATTGTTTTTTTTCTTTCTTTTCTTTTCGCAGCACAAGATTGCCAGTATCACACACAGCGCTTTTGTGATTGACAGTTTCTTGACCCTCCTCCCCGACGACCTATGAACTTTCGCAAGCTCATGAAAGGTAACATATGATGATTGGTCGGGGTCACACTTGTAGTGTTGCTAGTCCCCCAGACAAGACACGGCAATGATTTATGGCACTATAATTGCCTAGTCTGACATGGTGACTGTCATAAAAGACAAAAAATATCGTGTAGTCTGATCCCGGCTTTAGCCTACATTACCCACCGCCCCTGATATTGATACACTGAGATCAGTTGTTAAAATTGTTAAGTGAGTCAAAAAAGTTCCTGGGGCCGGGCATCAGGGTAGCGTAGCAATCTATTCCGTTGCCTACCAGCACAGGGATTGCCGGTTCGAATCCCCGTGTTACCTCCGGCTTGGTCGGGCGTCTTTACAGACACCGGAAGCCGGATGTGGGTATGTGTCCTGGTCGTTGCACTAGCGCCTTCTCTCTGGTCCGTTGGGCACCTGTTCGGGGGGAGGGGGAACTTGGGGGAATAGCGTGATCCTCCCACGCGCTATGTTCCCCTGGTGAAACTCTCGACTTTTTTCTAACATGTCAGCGTACTGACTGGGCTAGGTAGGTAGGTTGGTCTTTATTTCAAACAATTTAAGGTAACTCTGTCCTTGGGGTTTTTAGTTACAACGATCCCTAAATAAGTTACTTTTTCTTTTACAGGGTTGTTGCAAATTGACACCTCATTACAGTTTTTCAGTGCAAATGACTCACACTTGTCCAAATTCAGGCATAAACCTGAAGCTCTAGAGAATAAATCAATAATCTTTATAGCTGATTGTACCTGAGAAACGTTTTAAAAAAAAAAGAAGGTTGTACCGTCTGCAAACTGACTTGTAAGAAGATTATTATCAGCAACAGAGATGCCTTCAAACCTGTAATATTTGATTTGCTAATGTCCCTTACGGCTTTCCGTAGCGCCACAACAAAGTCACGTGATGTACGTAACAACGTCAGTGGGAATCCGGTCGGTGAATAAACACCCAGCACGAGAGAAGTCGTCCTTGCTTTATTAATGTTATAAGTTAACATAGCCAGAGGGCACAGAACATTACATGGTGTCAGAGTAGCGGAGTTTGAATACCCAATATGGATTCGTACGGCATTCCAGCTCCACGGATGGACTGGGAATCGGCGAACTTACCTGAAGCATGGAGACGATTTCGACAAACAACGGAGCTAATGTTCAAGGGCCCCCTGCGCGGGAAGAACGAAGAGGAGAAATGCAGCTACATCCTGCTCTGGATAGGGGAAAAAGGGCGCGATGTGCACATCACTTGGACACTCAGCGGAGAACAAGCCAAGAAGCTAGAAACGTACTACGATAAGTACACTGAGTACATCACCCCCAAAGCAAACCCGATTTATGCCAGATATAAATTTCATGAAAAGATGCAGGGAGAGAGTGAATCCTTCGAACAATTTGTAACTGAGCTAAAGCTCCTAGTCAAAGACTGTGGCTACCCAAATGCCGACGAGATGGTCAGGGACCGCATCGTGTTTGCCACCAACTCACCCAGAGTGAGAGAAAAGCTACTTAGCCAGGGAGCTGAGCTAACGCTAGAAAAAGCCATAGATGTAGCCCGCTCACACGAGCTAGCAAAGCAACCGCTAAAGTTTATGGGCCAGGGCAGCACAGATGAAACGGTGCACGCAATAGGCAGAAAGACTTACAAACCGAACGCACCCAAAGCAGCTAACGCTAACTTCAGACAAAGGGAGGGTAACGTTGGCACCACCGCCAGGGCGTGTAGCTATTGTGGAGGGCTACACGGCGCTAAAGCCACTTGCCCAGCTAAGGGTAAACAATGCATTAAATGCAAGAAGCTCAATCATTTTGCTGAAGTATGCAAGTCTAGCTCCCAGGGACAGACAAAGTACTACCGCGGCACAGTACATGCCGTCGGAGAGAACCCAGAAGAGTACACCACTGACAGAGAGCAGGAAGAACTGTACTTCGACAACATTACAGTGGAGAGCACCGCTGTGGGAGAACAGACAGAGCTGTACATAGACTGCATCTCAATAGAGAACAACGGAAAAAGCAACGAGCAGGCTTACGTAGAGGTTGGAATTGGCACACCTCCACAGAAGGTAAAGTTTAAACTAGACACTGGGGCACAGGCCAATACTATTCCCACCAACCTGTTCCAGGCGCTGTTCAAAAATGTGACACTGAAACCAGCAATACACAGACTCACTGAATATGGAGGAGGCGCGCTGAGCGTGAAAGGCACATGCAAACTCAAATGTAAGTACAGAGACAATGCAATGATGCTGGACTTTTACGTCATTGACACAAACGCCCCACCAGTCATGGCAATGAAAACATGCCGTGACCTAAACTTGGTAAAAATAGTGATGGCTGTGAGCGAGGAAAACAATGTCACATCACAGAGCATAATGGATGAATATGCAGATGTTTTCCAGGGAATAGGAGAGTTCCCAGGCGAGTGCACCTTCCGCGTCACACCAGATGCAACGCCGGTCGTCTGCCCGCCACGCAGAATCCCCATCGCCCTACGCAGCAAACTGAGGGACGAGCTTGACAGCATGGAGAAAGGCGGCATAATCTGTAAGGTAACAGAACCCACAGAATGGGTGAACGCACTCGTCATTGTTGAGAAGCCAAAGACAGGCAAACTTAGAGTGTGTTTAGACCCCAGAGCTCTTAACAAAGTGATACAACGACCTCACTACCCCCTCCCCACGCTGGAGGACGCCACCACAAAGCTCACTGGAGCGGAGTACTTTAGCGTGTTAGACGCGCGGTCAGGCTATTGGGCCATCAAACTGAGCACTGAATCCTCAATGTTGACGACATTTAACACAGTGTTTGGCAGGTATCGTTTCCTCAGACTGCCATTCGGAATCGTGTCCGCTCAAGACGAGTTCCAGAGACGCGTGGATGAAACATATGAAGGATTGGACGGTGTGACGGCCATAGTGGACGACATACTAGTGTTCGGCAAGACTAAAGAGGAACATGACCAGCGTCTCAGAGCGATGCTGAAGCGCACAAGGGAGCGAGGGGTGAGGCTCAACCCCGACAAGTGTCACATATGCGTGTCCGAGGTAAGCTACTTCGGCCACACGCTCTCACACGAAGGCATCAAACCAGACCCACACAAGGTGAAGGCGGTCAAGGACATGCAACCCCCACAGAACAAAGCAGAGCTGGAGACAGTCCTCGGCATGATCAACTACCTCGCCAGATTCGCTCCACACCTCTCACAGATAAACTCACCCCTCAGACAGCTTCTGAAACAGGACAGTGAGTTTGTGTGGGATGCAGTCCACGACAAGGCGTTCCAAGAGATGAAGAATCTCATTACACAGCACCCAGGTCCAGTACTCTCATATTTCGACCCGCAGAAAGAGCTGCGACTCCAAGTGGATGCATCCAAAAGTGGCCTTGGGGCTGTCATGCTCCAAGATGGCAAACCAATTGCCTATGCGTCCAAGTCACTCAACAGCACTGAAGAAAACTACGCACAGATAGAGAAGGAGCTCTACGCTGTGGTCTTCGGCTGCAAGAGGTTCCACGAGTACATGTACGGACGAAAAGTGATTGTGGAGTCAGACCACAAGCCTCTGGAGGCAATACTAAAAAAGCCACTGGCAGCAGCACCACCCCGGCTGCAACGGATGATCCTGGCGCTCCAAAAATACGACATCCAAATCACCCACCGCCCTGGTAAGGACATACCGGTGGCCGACACACTGTCACGCAAGTCAATAGAACACCACGACAGTGACCTACAGGAAGGGATGGAGGCCCAAGTGCACACAGTCCTCAGCAACATCCCTGTGAGCGACACAAGACTCACAGAAATCAAGCAGGAAACAGCACAAGATCCACAGCTCACCGCACTCGGACGAGCCACACTCACTGGCTGGCCAGACACAAAGAAAAAGTGCCCGCCCAGCATCCAGGAATACTGGAACCACAGAGCAGAAATCTCAGAAATGGACGGTAACCTGTTCAAAGGTGAGAGAATCATTGTCCCCCAAAAGCTTCGCAAGGACATGATACAGCGCATCCCCTGTTTCCCCCTGGCATGGGGAAACAGATCGAGGATGCGGTAGCAGACTGCAGCATATGCCAAGAACGGCGCAGCACAAATGCAAAGGAACCAATGATGTCACACGCCATACCCGAGCGGCCGTGGCAAGTGATAGGCACAGACCTATTCACATGGAACTCACAGGACTTCATAGTCACTGTGGACTACTACTCCAGATTCTTCGAGCTAGAGAGACTTTACAGCTGTACCTCATCTGCCGTCATCATGAAGCTGAAAGCAGCAATGGCTCGACACGGAATCCCCGAGACTATCATCAGCGACAACGGTCCGTGCTACAGCTCTGGTGAGTTCCGCAACTTCTCACAGACATGGGGTTTCTCACACACCACCACAAGCCCCCACTACCCACAGAGCAACGGCCTCTCCGAGAAGACTGTCCAGACGGCCAAACGCATCCTGGACAAAGCCAAAGCTGAGAACAAAGACCCCTACATGAGCTTACTGGAGTATCGCAACACACCGGTTGACAACCTGAAATCACCGGCACAGCTACTGATGAGTCGGAGGCTGCGGTCCATTCTCCCATCAACAGCAAAACACCTGCAGCCACAGATCGCCAGTCAGGATGATGTTCACAAAAGGAGAGAGGTATGTCAACAGCGCCAGCAGGCATACTACAACCGAACAGCCAAACCTCTGCCCCACCTGCCCGCAGGCACACCAATCCGCTTCCGGCAGGAGGATGGATCCTGGAGACCTGCAACTGTGGAAAGACCAGCGAACACAGACAGGAGCTATCACATCCAAACCAAAGAAGGTCAGATCTACCGACGCAACCGTCAACACCTGCGACAAAGCAGAGTGAACACTCACACTACACACACACACACTTCACAGCAGACTGTTACCAGCGCTAACAACAACACACAAGCCCATCAGCAAGAGCATGCTGAACCTCCAGACACGAACAATCAGAGACAACCAGACACACAGCCTGGTTACACCACGAGGTCAGGTCGCACGATCAAACCAAGACAAATCCTTGACTTATGAATGTTAAAAAAAGAGAATTTTACACCAACCTGTACTATACCTGCTATGTTTTGAAAAGAAATATTTACAGCGTTCACTTACCTTGTGTACCTACCTGCTGTTTGCAGTTACCAGTAATGAAATGAAAAAAAAAGATGAAATGTTATTACGGCGTCACATTTAGACAGTGAAGGAATTGTTTTACACTACTTTGTTGCACTCCAGTTATATAAGAGTTCCACTTTCATATTCTTTCTTATTAAGATTGTATTCGCTTATAAACGTGCTCAACGTAGTCTGTATCTCTGCAGAGAAAGCAGCACTTTTCAGAAAAAGGGAGATGTAATATTTGATTTGCTAATGTCCCTTACGGCTTTCCGTAGCGCCACAACAACGTCAGTGGGAATCCGGTCGGTGAATAAACACCCAGCACGAGAGAAGTCGTCCTTGCTTTATTAATGTTATAAGTTAACATAGCCAGAGGGCACAGATCATTACAAAACCTACTGGATTTAACATAATGGCAAAAAACCTGAGCCACCAGGAGGAAAAGGTAAACAGAAACGGGGCAACCTTGTTTCAACCCTCTCTGTAGAGAAAATGTTTGAGTTGTCCCATGTTTTAGTTTAACTGAGCTATTACCATTAACACAGAGAATTTTCATAGCATTACAAAAATACGTCCCAAAACCAAAGCGTTCTAGACAATAAAAAATAAAATGATGTTCTACGGAGTCAAAAGCTTTCCAGAAGTCCAGGAAAAATATGAAATGTTTGTCCAGAATTAGATCAGAATAGTCTATGAGTTCTAAGACCAATCTGATATTATTGTTAATATGTCTACTGGTCATAAATCCAGATTGATTTTCATCAATTATTGAGTTTGAGGCCTGCTTGAATCTTTTAGCTAAAATAACAGCAAACACTTAGGTCTCCGATTGTCCAGCAGAAGCAGAGCTTCTTTTTTTTTTGATTTAGGGATTAAACATATTACTCCTTGTTTCATTGTAGTAGGAAGAGAGGAATTCTGGATACTTTCTGAATAGACCTTATAAAGAAATGGTGTGAGTAAATCAGAATACTTTGTAAAATTCAGCAGCGATATCATCCTTACCAGGCGATTTATTGTTTTTGAGTGTATGGATGCCCTCCTTAATTTCACCTTCTGATATTGAAGCTTGACATGATAAACAGTCCTCCTCACTTATAGGATCAAATTCATCAAGATGTTGACAAAACAAAGTAAAGTTACTTTCATCGAACTTTGATCTGTATAGATTAGAATAGTAATTATAACAAAATTTAGATGTATCATCAGCATTATTGGTAAAAGATCCATTAATATTCAGCTGTGACAAAAGATTATATTTTGCTCTTTGCTTTTCTAATAAAAAAAAAAGAAAGAAAAGAAGCTGACATTTGCTGTCCATGTTCCAGCCATTTAAACCTGGATCTTACAAAGGCCCCCTCAGCCCTCTCTCCATATAAGTCATCCAAATTGTTCTGCAACTCTGCAAGCCTAACAATGTGTTTATCATTCACTTGCTCTGGTGGCAAATTAGTGAGGGAAGCAATTTCAGAAACCACCTTCTCCATGACGTGTCGGCCTTTGGCATAATCACTTCCATACTGCCTTAAATATTTACCAGTTTCATATTTTAGGAGCTCCCAAGTACAACCAAACAATCCCTCAGCTTGTGCTTTATTCCAATAAAAGATAATAATCTGTTCCAATTCCATTTTAACAATCGCATGTTTTAGCAAAGAATTATTCATTTTCCAAACAGAGCAACCTCTGATAATACCATAATCAGACACGTCTGACATTAATGTAGCTGGCTTTGTGGTCTGTAAGTGGAGTTGCCATCACTGTGACGTACACAAATCCTTAGGCAAGTTTTTAGAAACAAGCCAGTAATCTAAGCGTGACAGTCTAGAGCCACCCTTGTTCCTCCAGGTATAATCTCTCAGTTTTAAATTCCTCTCTCCATTCCTTTAAGAGTAGATACAATTTTCCAGAGTCCAATTAAGTCCTAACATTCCATGTTCCTACGTTTAAAATTTTGTGTTTCCTACATAAGGGACCTCTCTCTTGAGATGAGTTCTTACAGGGGTCAGATGTAGAGCTCCCTGCTGGGTTTGGCTCTACTTCATCATTACTTGTATTCACTCCTCTCTGGGACGTCCCCTCCCCAGCTGAAAAATCCTGATTGACCCTGGGGGTCTCGATCAACTCAGAATATCTGTTGTTTTTCTTATTTTTTACCATGACGTGTGAGTTTTGGGCAAAGAATAAAACCAGTAGTTTGCCATTGCTTTCTGGAGTGGCAGTGCACGTACTGTGTGGAGGCCCTGGCCCTTGTTCCATTGGAATCTTCTGCCCACAGCTGTGATGACAAAAGCTGTTACCAAAACCACTTCAGCCGCCTTCTGACATCATCTGTCCCCTGCTTACCAGGACTTGGTATGTGTACCCTTTAGTCTGGCCCCTCCCCTGGCGACCTGTCCAGCTTGGTTGCACCTGCTAGGGGCACTAGTCCCCCGCTGGCATAGCTCCCGGGATCGTAAGGACACGCAAGCCTCTCCACCACAACAAGGCAAGTACACAAGCAGAAGCCTGTCTCCATATATCTACAATATCAAATCTATCCATGAACAGCTTTAAAGAGAAGTTTTGATTAGACCTTTGACATGGGGGCTACCTGTCAACAGCTTCATCTAAAACAACATTAAAGTCTCCGCCTATTAGCAAGTAAGCACCTGGATATTTAGATAGCCACTGTTTAAGCTTGCATTCTAGGTCCATTAGTAGGACATCATTACCAGACTTTGAATTGTACCCATAGATATTTGTTACGATCAGGATAGTATTAAAGCAGTTTAAAACTTGGCAGATGAAATGACCCAGCTGCCGATCTTTCTGTTCCATGAGATAACCATACATCGTTGCCCCATTGTGATATCCAAAAAGTGGTATCACTAGGAATAGAATGGGACTCTTGAAAAAATACAAACAGCTTTGAAACTTTTTGTAAACAAAAATAAGGCCTTAGTTTGACATTACCGCTTAACCCCCTGGCATTCAAAGATAAGATAGAACAAGACATAAAAACACAAAGAACAAACAATAGAGCAACATATTAGTAATAAAGACTTAAAAGTAGAACAAAATATGTTGAAGTGTACAGCTGCACCATTACACTGAAAAAGACAGAAAGGTCTTGGTAATAAAACTGAAATATTCCTGTCGTTATCGAGTTCAGAATAAAAGCCTCAAAGGAAAAAAGGGGAAAAAAAGTGCTCCGTTGACCAATAATTAGGCTTTGACAGCTGCCAGTCCCTGAGAATTTAATTCACCAAGACAAAACAAAAACAATACCAAGAGGCAGCATGTGTGGAAGATGACCAATCCTTTACTTACACAGGAATAGGTTAACCTCTAGGTATTAACTCACCTTGGCCCTGGATGAATGCTCTGGCTCCAACGACATAAGCTACCTTTCCCTCTGCACGTGCTTTCTGCACCTCAGGCCACAACCTCTGTCTCCGTTCACGTTCACCCTTCGAGAGATCTTCACCAAACTTTAGACCTTTATAGTCTAGCAGGAGGGGCCCTCAGATTATGAGGTACCCCTACCCGAGGTAGAACAAAACACAACAATGATTTTTTTTTTTATCTTTAGAGTCTCCCATTAATGAAATGGATTATTGTAAACTTTTATTTTGGGGGAAAATTTGTTTTTTGGCTATTCTTTAGAGCTACCCCAATTCCTGAAAAAAGAGCCAAATTAGGCCAGTCCGAATAGGGGACAAGTGCCAAAAAAAAAAGTCCATCACTTGTGAATGCTCACTCTTTTCTTCATCAGATTTGCTGAAGTATGAATCGGGTGTCTGCCCTACATCACCAAAGAGTCAGAATTTAATTTACCTAAAAATAATATTGAAATATAGTCCTGTAAACATAGCTTTAGTTTAGGCGGAAATTGAACTTTTGCGGTGATAGGAAAAGAGGCCTCCTTTACTTTTCTCTCATTTGTCAGAAAAACATAAATCCCTATCAAATATGCCATTACTGAATTGTCTAGGATGCTATTGAACAATAACCAGTGGTTGTATGGAGATATCTAGTACAGTTATATTGCACATGAGACTTCTTTAGACATACCCCTTCTCTGAAACAGCCAAATTAGGTCATTCCGAATGGGGGAGAGGTGGCATAATAGCCGATAAGAATATGTTTTGCTCCCTCTGAAGGTCATCGTATTTGGAGAGGGAAAGGCCAGGTGGCTGAATTACAGCGCCAAATAGTCAGAATGTGAGTAACCCAATGAAGTAAAGTTGATCTAAAATTACAAGCCTCTAAAACATAGAGATACAAAGCGCAAATATTCTAAGTTTTATTGAAACATGAACATTAAACCAAACTATTTAACTCGGTAGAGTAGGCTATCTCCTATCTAAATCCAAGTTGTCCTGACATGACAAAATAATTCAAGTATAATAGTTACTAGAAGAACCCCGCTACAATGTAGCGGTTTGGCTATCCACCCGTCTAAATCTCCCTCCTCTTAATCCTGCCAGCTAACCGCCTTCCCCCTGCCCCTAACCTCCCTCCCCCCAAATGCTCGGAATCATCTGAAATGCCGAGAAAAGTGGTTTTTAGCCAGTTTTAGAAAATGAATATTTTGCATAATTATGCATAATTATTTTAATTTTCTGCTATTTTTCTGGTCCTCTCTGGAACAATACCTACCACCTCCAAAAAAAATTAGGAATTTTTGCAAAAATGCATTTATTTTGCATAATGCCAAAACATTTCTAAGTCCCAGAATTTTTTTTTATATAGGTGAAAAAAATCAAAGATGCTCAGAATCATCTGAAATGCCGAGAAGTGTTTTTTTTAGCCATTTTTAGAAAAATGCATATTTTGCATATTTATGCATAATTATGCATAATTTTAATTGTCTGGGATGTTTCCCGTACTCTCTGGAACAATACCTACCACCTCCAAAAAGAATTAGGATCATAAGTGCTTTAGTTTTCGGTCCCGCTATCTACAATAACTAACACACACACACACACATTACGAAAATACTACATGAGTAGATACTGTAGCGCCAAATCTCAAAGGGCTTTACATCATTTCATAAACAAAAATAGGAGAATGGACTAGAAAACAAACAAAAGAACCAAAAGCAAATGAAAATGGAACAGAGAAATAAAATAAAGTAAATAAGTGGCTGCTCATTTTGACCTGTATATGGACACTTGCTTCACATCCAAACTCCAAATATCCAAATATGAAATATCAGCCCTTTGTAGAAAATATTATGGCCTTGCCAACTTATTGTGCCTGTTTGGGAGTCTGGGGCACATTTATAACGTTGTACTCCGTGGACTGCAGTTGGGGGGATTGCAAAAGACTAGGGCAAAAAAAAAAAAAAAAAACACTGTCTAAATATTGTTCAGTCTCAGCCACCATAGGCAGCCTTTCTATTTGGAGAGGTCCATGTTTCATATATCCTTGAGTGCTGATTATGTTTTCATACGTCATTGTCTGTTTGTCAGATTAAGCTATCACTATGCTACCTTTTTTCCTCTTCTGTGTATCATATTGTAACCTTCTCTTTCATTGTCGCTGCGTGCACTTAAGATGTGTGTCTGTAAGAGGTCAAGCATATAGTAGATACTAGAATATCAAATATCAGGTTCTTCAGACACATTTGGCGACACATTTTGACATTCTGCACAGCAGGTGCAGAACTCCGTACAGGGAAGGCCAACAGAGAGGCACTGGCACTTTCCACTCTCTCCACAATTTGAATCTTTGCAATACAAATGAGTAATGTCTCTCACTTCTGTAGGTGCTGAGGGTTTTGTAAATAGTACTGGCTCAATGGCTCCATCTCTGACAATCCATGCCTTGCCAATAGAACTCCATAACAGGGGTTTAGGGATGTGACTGTGGCACCATATTGCTGTCTGAAACATTGCTCTTTGCACATGTTCAAATGCGTCCTTTGTTTGTGGCAGATTTACAGAGGCTGCATTTGTTGTTGATGCAATTATGAACCTCAGTTCATCCAAGTTTGTGCACATTTGTCCATTTTCCCTTTCCTTTTTTCAATAAAGCAGAAGCGCAAATTCTCTTGCTACTGGCAAAGACTCTGGGTCAGATCTTTGAGCTGGCTGGGATGGGTCTTGAGTTTGGTGAATGCTGTAGTCTTTCCTATTCTGTACAAACCACTTGTGTCACAGCCAGTGAGACATGCTGGCAGACAGCTGGACATGCCTTTTCTAAGTTTCTCTGATATGGTGTTGATGGGGACATATCTCTCTCTCATTTCATGGCTTGCACGCATGTACACTGGAGATGAGCCAAACATTCCTTTGCTTGCATAATAAATCAGCAGTACTTCCACGTCTGTGTCATCAGACCTCACAGTGATGCGGGATTATGACTCTGCAAGATGTATGGCATGTAACACCATTCATTTGTCAGCCTCCTCCTGATCACTGTATGGTGATGTCAAACTGCTGACTCCTGCTTTGCATATGCTCTTCACCTCCTCGCCTTTGTCAAATCCACCTGCCAAGATGATGGAGTCATCTGAGTGTATTCTCTGTGGGGCTGCAGTGATGATGTAGTTGCTCACAATTATGCTCAGCACAGTCTTGTTTCCACTACTCCTCAGGTTATCAGAATCAGAATACTTTACTTCCTATAGTTTGGAACATTTGTGTTGCCAGTGATACCAGTCATAACATGTGTAGGCCTTCCATCACTTGCACCTCTCCAGGTCTTTGATTGACTGTGGGTTGTCATACCTGTCAAATACCATGACCACACATTTCATTTCTTGTTTTCTATTTAGAAGAGACAAAATCATCTTCAGGATGCATTCTGCTAGCACACTGAAAGTCTGAAAGGCTGAATCATGGAGGCTTTGAAGCATAGCCATGCCATCAATGATGTATGCAGATTCCTCTGTGGTGTCAGGCAGCTCCTGCATCACCTCTACTACAGTCTCTAGTTTCTTTGCAAGGTCTGCTTTTGTGGTTTTTCCTCATACCTCCATTGTCATAGAAGAGAGAGGGTGGGACGGTAGCCAATTCATGTGACATCACATTCTCTAATGACATGTCTTTGTTTTGAAACAGCCAGGAGTTTCCTGAAGAGCACATCTGAATCCATGTGAAGCTGTTTCGATTTACTGCTTGGTATGCATGCTTTCATATTTGTGAATGTTGCCAATTTTCGTCTTTTCTCAGGGTCTCAGAAACTTTTTGGTGTGTCCCTCTTTAGGCGTTCATCAATGAAAGCTGCATTTAGCTTTTCCCCATCTTCCAGAAAGCTTGAGAGATCTTTTGCCACCTTTTGTGATGCAACTTGTCCACTTGCAATATCGATGAGCTCATCAGGAACTTTCTCCAAATCAAAGGGATTCTGCCTGTCTTGTACAAACTCCATTATCTGTGCAGTTTCCCTCTCATCCCTGTCCATGTGGGCTGCTCCATGCTCTTTGTGGGATTTTGGTGCATGTGCTGCTCCATTGCAAATCTCTGTCATTGCATTGCAGTACTCACTGGTGACATGCCTTGTGATGAGCCATCTTTTCAGAGCCCCCTTTCATAGAGTGAAGCTGACAATGCCTCCTTGACTCTTTCCTTCTCTGTTGATAGTTTGTTCAAGTGCTTGATCGGTGGCCACACAGTTGAAGTTTCTCTCATCTGAGCATCGCACAACAAACCCTCCTTCTCTAAATGAATTTGTAGGAATCTGGCTAGCTTTTTTCAAGGGCTTTCATTTCAGCTATGTACACTGTCATGTACTTGGCATAGTTCATCCTGCCAGATGTAAAGCCCTTTGAGATTTGGCACTACAGTATATAAAATAAATGTATTATTAGTCTTATTATAACTATTAAACTTGTATTATTTTGTCATGTCAGGACAACTTGGATTTAGGTAGGAGATGGCCTACTCTACTGAGTTAAATAGTTTGGTTTAATATTCATGTTTAAATAAAATTTACAATATTTTTTACACCTTGTATCTCTATGTTTTAGAGGCTTGTAATTTTAGATAAACTTTACTTCATTGGGTTACTCACATTCTGACCATTTGGTGATGTAGTTCAGTTACCTGGTCTTTCCCTCTCCAAATATGATGACCATCGGAGGGAGCAATAAGCATTCTTAACTTATAGGCCAGTATGCCACCTATCCCCCATTCGGGATGACCTAATTTGGCTGTTTCAGAAAAGGAGTATGTGTAAAGAAATCTCATTTGCAATATAACTGTACTAGATATCTCCACACAACCACTGGTTATTGTTCAATAGCATCCAGACAATTCAGTAATGGTATATTTGATAGGGATTTATGTTTTTCTGATAAATAAGAGAAAAGTAAAGGAGGTCTCTTTTCCAATCACCACAAAAGTACAATTTCCACCTAAACTAAAGCTATGTTTACAGGACTATATTTCAGTATTTTTTATTAGGTAATTACATTCTGACTCTTTGGTGATGTAGGGCAGACACCTGATTCATACCTCAGCAAATTTGATGAAGAAAAGACTGAGCATTCACAAGTGATGGGCTTTTTTGCTACCTTTCCCCAATTCGGACTGGCCTAATTTGGCTTTTTTTTCTTTCAGGAATTCGGGTAGTTCTAAAGAATTGCCCAAAAAATAACAAAATTTCCCCCAAAATAAAAGTTTACAACAATCAATTTCATTAATTGGGAGACCCTGAAGATTAAAAAAAAATCGTTGTTGTGTTTTGTTCTACCTTGGGAAGGGATATCTCGAAAACTAAGGTCTTTTTTGAGGACTTGCTGCTAGACTATAAGTCTTTCAGTAGGATGAATTCTTAGCAGCTCTCCATATAGCATTTCAGTAGAAGCGTGAAGTAAACTGAATGATGATCGCTCTAGGTTGGACATTATTCTCACTGCTCGGTGCTTTACCAAGGTGATGCGCAAAATCTATGGCAGCAGGGAACTCGTCTTCCTCGTCCGGAAGGACATGCTGGCAAATGTTTATAACCTCAAGCCCAATGTTCTGCTGGGCAGATTCCTGAATACCTCGTAGCTTTAAGTTGCTTTGTCTCTTGTACAATTCCAACTCATCCACACACCTCTGTAACTGGTTAACAGGTTGTTCAACTTGTTACGTTCCAGACCGGTCAGTTTTACAGTGATGGACTTCACGTCAACAACCAATACTCTGGTTGATGTCAAGGATTTTGCCTCCAATCGCATTGGCACATACATTGATCAGCTGCTTTAAGCCGGCTAGTTGTGCTGCTATGTTAACCTGGGTACGCTCGGAAGTAGGATGGTTAAAGTCATTCACCTTTTTCTTGGGAGCTGGCAATTTACTCGGAGTAGCAGGCAATTGTGGAAACTTCTCCTTGGCCATACAGAAATTATCATCATCCCCCACATCACTCAAATAGTCGTGTCCACTGCTGGCTAATGGGTGTTTGGTATTAGCTCCTGAATCAGTGTCAGAAGGACTTGAGTTTGAGGAAAGTCCACGCTTCTGCCCCATTTCAGCAAAGACAACCTTTCTTATGTCTAAATAGTTATGTGGAGACAGGTATTTATCATTAAATGTAACCTTTTTACTAATTTTGATGCGAGCTGTACATAGTACGTCTACTCGGTGGTCATCTTGGCTTCACTACAGGTCTACTAACTTTTTTTTCTTTTTTTTTTTTTTACAGGCGTACTATCTTGTTTGTCGCTTGTTTGGTATGTGACGCAAAAGGTCAGCCGGAAGAAGGTCCAAAAGACACAATTGGCCATGTCTGCGGGTGGGGAGACGGATGTGGGTATTTGTCCTGGACATTGCACTAGCGCCTCTCCTGGTCGGTCGGGGCACTCCTCGGATTGGCAGAGGGGGTGGAGCAGCGACCGGGACAGCTCAAGGTAATTTGCCCGATACAATTGGAGAGAAGGGGGGAAAATTGAAAAAAAAATAGCAACCAGCTGAAAGGGGGCATATGACCAGCTACCGTACCGGGGTCAGACATACTGCTGTCAATAAATTGATTCTCCCCCGGTTCTTGTATACTGGGAAAGCGACAGTAGTCCAGTTACACGGCCTACTGTGCATGTAAACACAGTCACTGTCAGCTGAAAAGAAGCGCTGACGATTCCACATGTATCTGAGAAAGCATGTGGTATTCTGCAGCCCTCCCCGGATCAGCAGGAGGGGGTGGAGCAGAGATTGGGACAGCTCAGAAGAGTGGGGTAATTGGCCAAGTACAATTGGGGAGAAAAAGAGGGAATAATAAAAAAAAAATAAATAAAAAAAACCAAAGTTCCTGGGGACCACTCACACTCGCAGATTAGAAGCAAACGCCTGCATCTTTATCAAGAACACCTAACAAAAGATTATGTTGCTTGGTTAAACAGAGTCGAGTCTTGTATTACAAACCCTGAGCCAGTTTTAAATGGCAAGAATGGCTCTCTGAAACAATGTTATTCAGTTCTACCTCTGTGTGGTTCGACGCTGCCATGTGGGTCATTGATTTTTGGTTAACCCTGTGGTATTATTGTATAATATTAACAGGTATTATGGACCAATAGGAACTAGGTTGGGATATGCGGGTGGAACAAGATGTTAGGTTAGGTTGCATCAGGCTGGTTAACACGACGGAGAGCTGCTATGCCAATGAAGAGTTGCACATTTTAGTTAAGTTTGTCTCACACGCATATATTTATTTTGCAAATCTGACATGGTGTCAGAAGTGTTGTTAAACTAATTCAGAACAGAACAGGTCTACCTGGAAGGAAAATGGAAGAGATTGGTGAGGGTGTTAAATGAATGACGGTGAAGATGAGTAGAGTGGGGTAGGAGCTAGCAGAATGGCATTCTGCTAGCTCCACATCAGTCTAATCAGGGACATGACAGTGGTGGGGCTGGCAGACACACAGCTCTCAAAATGCATACAAATGGAAAGAGACCTAGACCTGGAAAAAGCCATTAACATGGCAAGACAATCAGAGGAGATCAAGAAGCAGCAAAACACACTGAGGAGTGATACCAGTGGTGTGAAGCAAATGGATGTTAGCTGTGTGGATAGTGTTTAAAGGCAGACAGCAAAATGAAAAGCCAAAATTCAGCAAATCTAGAAGCAATGGAGTGAAGCCATACAGCAGTCAGAGCAAAAATCCAAAAATCTCCCAGTGCTATAAATGTGGTGGCATGACTCACTCTAAGCATGACTGCCCTGCCAAGGATGCCATGTGTCAATCCTGTGGAAAAAAGGTCACTACCAGCATGTGTGCCTTGCAGGTAAAGCTGTGGATGGTATAGAGGAAGAGGAGGAAAACTTCTTTCTTGGCTCTGTGACATCGGATGCTAATCCATGGACTGTTGAAATAGATATAATGGACAAAAACATCACTTTCAGACTTGACACCGGAGCGGATGTCACTGTTGTGTCACTCACTGTTTTTAACCGTATTTTCTCCAGTACACAGCAGCCTGTTCTCCAGAAAGCAGAGAAACCTTTATGTGGTTCAGGACGGATTCCTCTGCATGTGTTGGGGTTTGCCAGACTGCAGCTGAGGATAGGAGCAAAGCAAACCATAGAGAAGGTCTATATCAGGGGTCAGGAACCTTTTTGACTGGGAGAGCCATAAAAGCCAAATATTTCTAAATGTATTTCATTGAGAGCCATATAGTATTTTTAACGTATAATGAATTAAATATGTCTTACTTTTAATGAGACTTCTGGTGCTGCATGGTTTTGCTGATGGCCTTGTAGTCTGGTTCATACGTGGTGAGGCTGAGCTTCATGCAGGCGTTGAGGCTTCCATCAGTTAAACGTGAGCGTAGGTTGGTCTTAATGTTCCTCATATGCGAGAATGACTGCTCACATGCATATGTAGAGCCAAACATGGTCAATACGGCAACACTCACACGCTGCATTGTGTGGTATGTCACAGGAAGCTCGTTCCAAGTTTTAAGAATCAGCTGGTCTTCAGGTTGAAGATTTTTCATGTCTGTCCACTTGTGTTCCCTCGCCAGCTCTGCGCTGTCGCGCAAGACTTTCCAACTCTCCATTAAGTGACTTGAACATACTCATCCACATGTCTGATGCCTTCAGGTCAGCAACTTCCAGCTCAAAGTCTCCGATAGAGACCCCGGGGATGCATGTCAGGTCGATTTTGTCCACTGCACACTCATGTGGATGAGTGATGAACTTGAAAAGACCAGTGCGCGCACGAAATTCTCCAAAACGTGCTTTGAATGACTGCAGGAGATTGGACGTGAAGCCAGCTAGCTGCTGGAGATCCAGATGTTGAGTGGAGTCACTTGCTAAGCATGCATCTCTAAATTGTTGCAGTCTTTCAAAGTGCAGAAGACGACCTGTTTCAATGTCCCTGAGAAAGACTTCCAGCTTGCTTTCAAATGCAAACACTGCTTGTTGAAGGGATGAGATTGTATTTGCAATACCTTGCATTTTCACATTGAGCTGGTTCAGATGGCCAGTTATGTCCACGAGATAGTGAAACTGCAGGAGCCAGTCAGTGTTGTCTAGCTCAGGATGCTTGACGCCTTTCATTTCAAGAAAAGTCCGGATTTCACTCAGGCAAGCTGCAAAACGGCTGAGCACCTTCCCCCTTGACAACCAACGCACGTTGCTGTGTAAAAGCAGACCGGGATAATGATTCCCAACTTCTTCTAACAGAGCTTTAAACTGGCGATCATTTAAAGCTCGGGCAACAATAAAGTTGACCACTCGAATGACCAGCGACATCACCTCACCAAGCTCCTGGCCACACGTCTGAGCGCAAAGCGCCTCCTGGTGCAGGATGCAATGAAAACTTAGGATGGCTCTCTTTTCATGTTCACGGAGAAGCGCTACAAATCCTTTGTTCTTCCCCAACATACAGGGTGCACCGTCAGCACAGACAGAAATAAGTTTATCCATCGGTAGTTTTTTTCTTTAGCAAACTCCATGAAAGACGTGAATAAATCCTCTCCTCATGTTGTCCCTTTCATTGGCAAAACAGCCAAGCTTTCCTCACGCAGTGTGTCACCTGCAGCATACCTGGCAATGATACTGCACTGAGATAGATGGCTAACGTCTGTTGACTCATCTAACGCGAGAGAAAAGTATGTCCCGGTGTTTATGTCCTTAAGTTGTGTTTCCTCGGCTTGATTTGCCATCATGATGCTACGATCGTGCACAGTTCTTGCTGACAGGGGCATGTCTTTTATTCGTTTGATTATCTTGTCTTTATTTGGGAAGTCATCAAACAGTTCATTGGCCACATCAAGCATGAATGTTTTGGCATACTCGCCATCTGCGAATGACTTTCCATTCCTTACTATTGCCAAAGCCCCCGCAAAGCTAGCGGAATTCCCGTCACCTTGCTTGGTCCACACACGTAGTTGCTGCTGACTCGTCTGCACTCTCCGCTGTAGCTCCTCGCGTGCCCTTTTCCTGCTGTCCCCTGCTGGATATTTCCATGCAAATGAAGCATGGTGCGTATCGAAGTGCCGCTTTATATTTGACCGTTTCATCGATGCAATGTTATCATTGCATATTAGACATACCGCAGATCCTGCTCTCTCCACAAATGCAGATTCCTCTGCGCACGCAGCCTGGAATGCACGGTAATCATCGTCTTTTTTTCTTTTCGCCATCTTTTCCGTTACAAGGGTTGAAGCGGATAAACTAGTTGGCTATCTGAAAAAAATTGATTTCTTCACCTTTACAATGACCCGGACATGCTCGCGAGCCATTGGTTCCCGACCCGACCCACAGGTGACCCGTGAAATTTATCTTCAAAACTAATTTCTGTTCACTTTAAAATGACACAGTATTATTAAGAAATATCACAAGTATTTTAAAATCAGTTCCAAACTGATTTTTTTTTCAACTCAAAATTGTCTGGGAGCCATATGCCGTCACCGGAAGAGCCATATATGGCTCGCGAGCCATAGGTTCCCGACCGCTGGTCTATATGGTCAAAAACCTGAGCATGCCCCTGATCGGGAGACCAGCCATTGAAAGCCCCTTGGCCTATTTATCCGCGTTGATGGTATAGACATGGAGACCCTCAAGACAAGCTACCCCATGCTGTGCAGTGGGCTAGATGAGGTACAAAAACCATACTCCATCAAGCTTTAAACCAGTGGCTGTGCCATTTTTCCTGAAAACCCCCAGGAGGATTCCACTACCATTAGTGAGGAAAGTCAAAGAAAGGCTCCAACACATGGAACATGGAATGCCTGGGCATCATCAGCCATGTGGAGGAGCCAAATGACTGATGTGCAGGCGTGGTGGTGATGCCCAAGACAGATGGTAAAAAGGTACGTTTGTGTGTGGACCTGACTGGCTAGAATGAGTATGTGTGCCGTGTACATTTTGCCGTCAGTAGAACAGAGCCTCAGTACACTTGCTGGAGCAAAAATGTTCAGCAAACTGGATACCAGCATGGGGTTCTGGCAGATTCAACTTACAGAGGAATCAGCCAAGTACACTACATTCATTACACCTTTCGGGTGGTTCCACTTTAACTGTCTTCCATTTGGCATTGCCTCAGCACTCAAAACACTTCCAGTGCATGCTGGCTGAGGTCACCGAGGGGCTAGAAGGCATAGTCTGCCACATTGATGATTGGTATGGGGGTGTGACCTGGGAGAGCATGGCACTCAACTCCATGCCATGCTACAAAGACTGGAAAAAGTCGGCATCACCCTGAATGTGGACAAGTGTGAGCTCTCCAAGAGCGAGGTGGTCTTCTTAAGTCATATTGTCACAGCTGCGGGCATCTGCCCTGACCCATAAAAGATAAAGGCCATCATGGAGATGAAAGAGCCCACAAATGTGGATGAGTTGAGGAGTTTTCTCGAGATGGTCAGCCAGATGGGAATGTTCATTCCTGGGCTAGCAGAAAAAGATAAGCTGCTCTGCGACCTCCTATTGAAGAAAAACTGCTGGGTCTGGGACATGGACCAGGTGACAGTGTTTAAAATGCAAAAGAAAGCACTGTCATCTCCTCCTGTGCCAGCTATGTATGACCCAAACAGAGACATCAAAGTGTCAGCTGATCCATCATCACATGGCTTGGGTGGTGTTGTTCTCCAGAGGTGAGAGGAAGAATGGAAGCCTGTGGCTTATGCATCACGGTCGCTTACTCCAACCAAACGCCAGTATGCACAGGTAGAGAAGGAGGCTCTGGGCCTCACATTGGCCTGTGAGCGGTTGCGGGATTTCCTCATAGGGAAACATTTCTGCCTGGAGACTGACCATACTACTTGGAGCCCAAGCACTGGATCTTCTGCTGCTGAGAATCCAGTGCCTCAGGATGAGGCTGATGCACTACTCATACTCCATTGTATACGTGCCAGGAAAGTTGCTTTGGACAGCAGCCACACTCGCGCTCACCAGTGAAAGTGCACATGTTCACAGAAGAACAGAAGCTGATGGAGAGCACCAATATCTACGTGGACTGTGTCATGGAAAGCCTACCCATCAGTTCCACATTTATGGAAAACCTGAAAGAGCAGCTAAAAGCTGACTAGTTCTGTTCCCATGTCATGACACAGTCCACAGAAGGATGGCTACCGCTTTCAAAACAGGAACCTGTGCTGAAAAGCTACTGGCCAGAGTGTGCTACACTCACAGTTAAAGATGACATAATGCTGAAAGACACATGGTTCGTAATATCTTCAGGATGTGGAATGACGTGGTAGCTAAACTACTCGAAGTTGGATATGGGCCATAGTTTTCTGGAAAAGCCTTCACTTCTTTTGCAACTTTGTATGGGTTCGGACACATCACCAGCAGCCCGAGGTTTCTGGAGAGTAACAGCGAAGCGGAACAGGCAGTCCAGAGCATGAAAAACTTGGGAGACCCCTACCTTTCTCTACTTGCCTATAGAGCCACACCTCTACATAATGGTTACAGTCCAACTCAGCTCCTCATGGACCAACATCTTTGCACCACGGTGTACACTTCGCTCTCTGTTGGAACCTGCACTACCTTACAAAATTGCTTTCGCTTGTAAGGAAAAGAAGAGGATGTCAGATGCTGAGAACTACAACAGGCATCATTGTACCAAAGCTCTCAGTGACTTGTACCCAGTAGAACAGGCATGAGTAACTGATGCAAAGGTATCTGGAACTGTGCTCCAGAATCACTCCACTCCATGGTCTTACTTCGTGGATCTACCTCGGGGTGGTGAGACACATCTGTCAGCACCTGATACCCCTACACACAACTGCACAAGACAATTCCTCATCTCAGCACCAAATGCAAGAGCCAGCCCCTGAGCAAGCTCCCATGTCACCTACCGTGGTACCTTAATTCTTACCTGCAGAGACTCACACTCTCAGAACTAGGTCTGGAAGAGTCAATGTTGTAGACTTAACCCGTGAAGTGGAAAAAGAGAACCCAAGAACTGGGAAAAAAAGAACATGTGAGGAAAAAAGAGAAAACAATGTAGCTGGTGAAAAGGAACACCTATGGGATTGTTACGGGTAATGTTCTATGAAAAGGAAAAGTTAGCCTATGTTAATGGGTTGAAGTTTTGAGTACTTTAAGTAACACTAGAGCATTTAAGAAAAATAAATTGCTTAATTACATCAGAACAAACACTCACTAAAGTGCCTATGTTAACAATGTTCTCCCTTGCAGGATTTAGATAGGAACAGATCTTTCAACAGAAGAGGCAGAATAATGATGTAAGGTCTGATGAGACAAAGGCAGCCTACCCTTTGTTCTCTAGAAAGGGGGATATGTGGTATTATTGAATGTATATAGTATAATATTGACAAGTATTATGGACCAATAGGAACTAGGTTGGGGTATGCAGGTGGAACAGGGTGTTAGGTTAGGTTGCATCAGGCTGGTCAACATGTGATGGAGAGCTGCTATACCAATAAAGAGAGGCACATTTTAGTTAACAGTTTGTCCATCCATCCATTATCCAAACCACTTATCCTGCTGTCAGGGTCGCGAGGATGCTGGAGCCTATCCCAGCTGTAATTGGGCAGCAGGCGGGCCGCCAGGCCATCACAGAACATAACAGTTTGTCTCATGCACATATATTTATTTTGAAAATGCGACAAACCTCTAATCAGAATTCGCATGACACCAGAGACAAGACAAGGACAACAAGTGTTGCTGTGTTTCAACCCAAGCAAATCCTTGGTTCCCAAAATGCTTCACTGGAACAGGGGTGCCAATCCATGGAGACCATATTCTCTTTCTCCACAAATCCCTAAAATCTCCGGACCTTTCACCTAGCAAAATGGTCCATAGGAAGTGGTGTTAGCCCAATATGACCTTTGCACTTTGTTACTTCTTAGCTTTGGAAAATCTGTCCATGGTTCAGTAGGTATGCTCATGTTTTCATTCATGCTCATTGTGTTCCCTATCGCTTCATAAATTCATTTATAGCACCTCGTACTGCAGCCATACTAATATGCTTTGTTACTTGGATGTACATTGATATTGAATATTGCATATGCTGTACTGAACAGTATATGGAGAGGTACTATGTATAAATTGCTGTCATCTAATCTGCACAGTGCCTTAATGGATTTGAGTGTTTAAGGTCACCTGCTGATACTTTTTCATTTCTCTGGGAGGCTAGGACCACCACACAGACATTTTTTCTCTTAAACATACCAACTATAATTCATTATGGTAACTGAATACATGGTACATATTATGGGTACATTGATGATGTTGTCTTTATTTTTAGCGCTGACTCATCCGCTATAACAGTGTTTCTCAACCGGGGGTCCGCGGACCCCTAGTGGTCCGTGGTTTAATTGCAAGGGGTCCGTGAAAATAAAATGTCTTTAAAAAAAAGATCCTATGACATTTATAGAAATAGGATTATTTTACTCAAATGTGACTGAGACCTTTATCTACCTAAACTATAAAGGGTAACAGGACTTTTTTCTCTAATTACATCTGTTTCACAAGTGTAATTTATTGTATTTTAATAAGAGATCTCGCTCCCGTTTGCATTGTTAAAAGTTACTGCATAAAAATTCTGTTGTTACATATATCTGAAAGTTACTGAATACTTATTCTGTTTTGTTACATATATCTGAAAGTTACTGCATAAGAATTCTGTTTTGTTAACTATATCTAAGTTACAACTGAAAGCTCTTATTTTTGCCCCAAAGAGTGAATAAATGCTATAATGCAATTTAAAATGCAGTTTCTACTGTTTCTATCAAATTGCAACCCCCCTCCCCCAAGATCAGGTGGAGGGGTCCTCAGGGTAGATCAAAAATACGCAGGGGGTCCAGGACCCCAAAAAGGTTGAGAACCACTGCTCTATAACATGCTCAAGTAGTGTAAATGTAGCCATAATGTTATTTACATTTCATATTAATGGTTGATTCCATGGTTGATTTGTACGTTGTTTGTTCGTTGGTTGTTGGGTGACACATGGTTTGATTTGTTTGTGATTGTTCCCATGTGTGCGTTTGGGTCTGGTCTCGCGTTGTTTGGGAGACGTGTTTTCGCCTTCTTTTCCGGTCGCGCACTTCCACCTGCTTCCTGGCGGGATGATGCATGGACTGTCGGGTGGCCCGCGGTCTTTTCTCGTTGTTCGCGGGCATCATGGGTTAATGTTTGTCACGGAAGCTATAAGGACATCAAAGACAGTCATTGCAAGTTTCACGGACATTCCCTCATTCTGGCATGCAGCCAACGAAGTACGTTACGTATGTTATGTGTAGCCCACGTTATGTGCGGTCTGATTTTATGTTAATTGTGCTAATTGTATTGTTTCATGTATACCGTTTTCACGGTGTTGATGGAGATTTGGAGACTTCATTAAACCTGTTCAAGAAAGCTACTTGTGTTCCCCGTGCCGTGGGGGGATCTACAGTGAAAACTCGACCTGTTTCACCAACGCAAGTGGGACTAAAGTGGCGCCGATGTCTGTTTCACCACCTGGTTTCGCCAGCGCGAGTGGGACTGCATGACGGTGCAAATGAAAGCTAAGCTCAGCTCGCATTTTACACACACATTAAAGGCAAGAAGATTGCATAAGGGCTATTTGCAAAACGAAGCCATAAAGCGCTGGGACACTTAACACGTTAGTGATCTAAGAAAAGGGCGTTGTAAATGTGCTATAAGTTGTGTGCGTGAAATGTGCGTTGATTGAAAGTAATAACAACAAGCAACCGCTAGGAGTCCATGTTTACCACGTTTTGAAGTCTTTAATTGACTAGCCTATATTTGGGTGTGATTTTCAAGATAATAAGGTCTGACTGAATTCCTTTTGCATGTTTGAAATAAGTGTGCTTTGAAGTTTAAAGTATAATTTCATTGAACAATATTATTCGATGCATTTGAACTAAAAAGGGGTTTACATAAGTGAAGGTTATTTTAGAGAAACAATTCTAAAATTCATAAATAAGCACACAGCAAGCAGTAAGTTTAAAAAAGGCTTACATATTTATTATATTGACAGATTCATTATATTTACATTAACCTTTACCTATTAATTAACACGTTTACAAGATGTCAGAGCAAGGAGAGCTTACTGATCAAGTTAAAGACAGTACTAGACGAAGTGAAAGAACCAGAACTCTGACAGAGAAGAGTAAAGGAATGCAAAACGAAAAAATAAAAGGTCTTCAACAAAGATTCAAATTAACGTATGATAAATGGAGAATTCAGGTTAAATTTCCCAAGAAGATATTATCACAGACAGAGCCAGTATCTGATGATATGCTCAACAACGTCATCGGTGAAGTCCGTGGTCTCTCTGCAGACGTCCAGTGTGCTTATGATGAACTACGGCAAATCGTAACACCAGACCGCGAAGCACATCGGAGTCGATCTGTGCATGCAAGTATCCAAGTTCATCGTAGACAGAGCCTCAAGACGACTGGGCGGACTTGCACCTGAAGAGGAAGAACCAGGTTGGCCTGAAGCAGGTTCTCTGTTCAATTCTAGTGTTAGTAGTTTCACCTTTGGCTCGAAGAGGACCTCGCTACATACAAACGGGTCCACTGAAAAACGACTAGACGCTGCTGCTGATGTCGCTGCAAGCAAAGCTGCTCTGAAAGTGTCACAAGAACAAGAAAGAGAACAACAGGAAATATGACTGGAAGAAGAAGCTAGAAAGGACATAGCTGAGCAAGAGGCAGCAGCTATAAGGCGTCGTTTGGAGCGAGAAGCAGAAGATCTGAAACTGAGAATCCAGAGAGAGGAAGAGGAAGCTAAGATCAAGGCTCAACTGGAAGCAAAACATGCAGCTCGCCAAAGGACGCTGCAAGAGAAGCAAAGAAAGGTACAGCATTTGGAGACGATGAAAAGTCTAAATGCAGCACAAGCGAGAATAGAAGTGTATGATCAAGAGGAGGTCACAGAAGAAGAGAAGAAAGAGATCACACTGGATAGTGAGTTGAGAACAGTCAAGCAAGTGCCTGCTCCCACAAGTCCTCCATCCCCGTATGTTTTCTCTGCACCAAAGACTCTGATCACCTCCCCAAATGAAAGTACAGCGGAGCTTGTCGAGGTGCTAGCAGATGCAGTGAGTACCAGCAGAATCCCAATCCCTGAGCCATCAATATTCAGTGGGGATCCATCGATGTACAATGACTGGAGACTGTCATTTGAAACGCTGATCGACCAGAAGAATATCAAGGAAAATGAGAAGGTCTACTACCTCTGTAGGTATGTGGATAGAGACACAAAGAAAGCGATCGATGGCTATTTCCTACTCGGCACCGAGTCTGCCTATGTTGCTGCATGGGAGCTATTGGACGAAAGATATGGAAACCCATTCACAATCGCACAGTCATACAGAGACAAGCTCCACACGTGGCCCAAGATGGGACCTAAGGATAGCCTCGAGCTCAGAAGTTTCACTGATTTTTCTCCGCAGTTGTGAGGCCGCTATGACCCACATAAAGTCTCTGGAAATCTTGAATGACTGCAATGAAAACAGGAAGATTCTCTCCAAGCTACCGGACTGGTTAATTGCTAGGTGGAACCGGAAGTCTACTGAAATAGAAGAACGGAACAACCAGTTCCCCACCTTCAGCCAGTTCGTCGCATTTCTAACCAAAGAAGGAAAGATCGCCTGTAACCCCATCACCTCTCTGCAGTCACTCAAGCAAGGCGAAGCTGAGAACCCAAGAGGCAAATGGAATAGAACCGTTGGAGCAAAGGTACTGACAACAAGTTCAGATGAAAAAGAGGTCATGACATGTGTCTTCTGCAAGAAGAATGGACACACATTGCACAAATGCAGAAAGTTCATGAAGGAGGAAGTTCAAGAGAGAACAACCTTTGTTAAGGAAAACAAGCTGTGCTTTGGTTGTCTCAAGCCTGGCCACCACTCAAAGAAATGCAGCAGCAGAAGTGAGTGTGACGTGTGCCACAAGCAGCACCCTACCTGCCTGCACGCGGATAGAGCCAAAGGCGACAAGAGGCCACCACAAGCCAAGGAAAAGCAAAGACCAAGCAAAGAGGAACCCGAATCATCACCTCCTGAAGAAACGCCCACAGCTGCTACTTCACACAGAGCAATAGTTGGTGAGGCTGGCACACATACTTCTGCAATACTTCCTGTCTTGCTCTCATCTGCAACCTGCCCAGAACAAGAAGTCCTCGTGTATGCGCTGCTGGACTCTCAAAGTGACTCAACCTTTATTCTAAGCGAAGTAGCTGAAACGCTAAAGGCCAACAAAGACCAAGTCAAGCTCAAGCTCACTACGATGACTGCAACCACAACAGTAAACTCTCAAAGAGTGAACAATCTACAAGTCTGTGGCTTCTACTCCAGAAAAAAGATCTCCCTACCACCAGCCTATACACGGCAGTTCATTCCAGCCAACAGAGCTCACATACCAACAAACAAACAAGCGAAAGCCTGGTCCCACCTGGAGCACCTTCAGAAAAAGATAGCACCTCTACAAGAATGTGAAGTGGGCCGGCTCATCGGGTACAACTGCTCACAAGCCCTTCTACCAAGAGAAGTCGTATCTGGCAAAGCAAACCAGTCCTACGCACAACGCACGGACCTAGGATGGAGCATTGTGAGGTGTGGAAGTCCCTGTGTAGACTATGGAGATGCCATCGGAACGAGTCATCGCATAGTAGTGACACAAGTGGCACCAGGTGTTGCTTCTGAGGACAACCCCATGGATCACGCCTCTCGAGGTTTGACTGCAGACCAACTTAAGTCCTCAAACTGGTTCACTGGCCCAAAGTTTCTTTGGCAAAAGGGTCCACTCCACAGAGAATGCAAGGTGGGAGAAGTCAACAATCATTCTTCCCCCTGGACAATTCATCAAGCAAGATCTAGAAAAGAGGTGGCGCTGAGTCCACTATTTGGCCAACGAGTTTTGGACCAGATGGAGGAAAGAATATCTTCTGAACCTGCAACCAAGACGGAAGTGGTGTAAAAACAGAGGGAACTCAAAAGTCAATGACATCGTCCTTCTCCAAGACTAACTGACACCACGCAACGAGTGGAGACTAGCAAGAGTCAATGAAGTCTACCCAGGGCAAGATGGTAGGGTCAGAAAGCTGAGGCTGCTAGTTAGCCACACCACATTCGATAGCAAAGGGAAAGCTACAACCAGCACAATGTATCTAGAAAGACCTATACACAAAGTCATTACTTTAATAGAAGCAGATTAGAGTACTACAGCGAGTTTCTTACGTACCTTTCACTCCTGAAAAGGAAACAGTTTTATTTATTTCACACACTGAAAGAAATATTTCTTACTTACCTGGTACCTATGATATAGAAGTTTACCTGTTGAAAAAAAAAGGTAAAGGTAAACTTACCTGTAAACTTACCTTTCTAACTTTGAGAAATACCCTTTGATGATATGGTACCTGCAATAACATTGTTTTTGAGAAATCCCACATACTGTTAAGTTTGTGTAATTTGGTGGGAGTGTAAATGTAGCCATAATGTTATTTACATTTCATATTAATGGTTGAGTCCATGGTTGGTTTGTATGTTGTTTGTTTGTTGGGTGACACATGGTTTGATTTGTTTGTGATTGTTTCCATGTGTGCATTTGGGTCTGGTCTCGCATTGTTTGGGAGACGTGTTTTCGCCTTCTTTTCCGGTTGCGCACTTCCACCTGCTTCCTAGCGGGATGATGCATGGACTTGCGGGTGGCCCGCGGTCTTTTCTCGTTGTTCGCGGGCATCATGGGTCAATGTTTGTCACGGAAGCTATAAGGACATCGAAGACAATCATTGCAAGTTTCACGGACAATTCCCTCATTCTGGCATGCAGCCAACGAGGTACGTTACGTATGTTATGTGCGGTCTGATTTTATGTTAATTGTACTAATTGTATTGTTTCATGTATACAGTTTTCACGGTGTTGATGGAGATTTGGAAACTTCATTAAATCTGTTCAAGAAAGCTACTTGTGTTCGCCGTGCCTTGGGGGGATTTACAAGTAGGCTCAGTAGTGTTAGCAATACACCGCTTTCCTGGTTGAGTTGATATCTGGTTAGAGGTCTTGCCATCTACTGACTTTAGTCTGTTACTGCAGCTATTGATTTTTTTACCCCCGTTTGATGAAATCCATCCATCCATCCATTATCCAAACTGCCTATCCCACCCAGGGTTGCGGGTATTCTGGAGCCTATCCCAGCAGTCATTGGGCGGCAGGCGGGGAGACACCCAGGATAGACCGCCAGTCCATCACAGGGCCAACACAAACAGACACACATTCACACCTAGGGACAATTTAGTATGGCCGATTCACCTGACCTGCATGTCTTTGGACTGTGGGAGCACTTGGAGGATACCCACGCAGACATGGGGAGAACAGGCAAAGTTCACACAGAGGACAACCTGGGATGACCACCAAGGTTGGACTACCCCAGGGTTCAAACCAAGGACCTTCTTGCTGTGAGGCGACCACGTTAACCACTGTGCCACCGTGCCGCCATTTAATGAAATAATGTAATAAAAGAAATAATAAAAAATGAATAAATTTACAGAATACAAACTAAAAATAAAACGAAAAGATCCCCCAAATCAGCAGAAAAAGGGCTGAAGAAATATGCAAGAGGTTATTTTCAGCCATAAAAAAATTATAGCATTTTATGGCTCAGGTTGTCTTTGGGTAATCTCTTTCTGCCCCTCTTTTTTTCCACATACAGGGTAGACATGTTTAAATCTATGAACAAAGAAAGGAAACACTCAAAATATGTTTCCATGGCAGTTTATTGTTACAGTCATGACAATAAGCTTATAAAACTGCCCAACTTATAATATAGTTTATGTATTATATTATCTAATCTTTCTATGGCGACAGACATGGGCGCAAGTCCATGAATACTGGGATGGCATCCGGCGCTTTACCTGGGTCCCCGTCCATAGGGTTAGTGGATGTGTCAGGAAGGGCATCCAATGTAAAATTTTGCCAAATCATTATGTGGATTGACAAGACCATACCGGATCGGTCAAGGCCCGGGTTAACAATGACTGCCATCAGTGCTGTGCCCTCACAGGGTACCGATGGAAACCATCAAATCCGTTGTGGCGACCCCTGGGAAAAAGGGAACAAGCCAAAAGAAGAAGACGATTATCTAGTCTTTCTACCTCAATTTGGCTTTGGTGTTGACACCAGAACAAATTGAGCACACAAACACTGGACACATAAAGGTCACAGTATTGACATATCGACAGGCCGGTATGTACTGTAAGACATGGGACAAATCCACTTTTACAGAATTATTCATCCATTCCATCCATCCGTTATCCAAATCGCTTATCCTGCTCTCAGGGTCGCGGGGATGCTGAAGCCTATCCCAGCAGTCATTGGGCAGCTGGTGGGGAGACACTGTGGACAGGCCGCCAGACCATCACAGGGCAATTTAGTACGGCCGATTCACCTGATCTACATGTCTTTGGACTGGGAGGAAACCCACGCAGACATGGGGAGAACATGCAAACTCCACACAGAGGATGACCCGAGACGTCCCTCAAGGTTGGACTACCCTGGGGCTCGAACCCAGGACCTTTTTGCTGTGAGGTGACTGCACTAATCACTGCATCACTGTGCCGCCCCAGAATTATTCAAATAATAGACAAAATACCTGCCAGAAGCACTTGATAGTCTAACATGTCTCACAATTTGAAAGTTTATGCAGTGAAATTCCTTGAACAATGATAGATAGGTGGATCCTGTGATATTATTCATTATGCTTAGTGTATAACCGTCATTGCTGCAGTATGACCAACAGGATTCATGGATTCAGATTTTTGAAGCTACTACTACTTTTGGCTGCTCCCTTTAGGGGTTGCCACAGTGGATCCTCCATTCCCATTTCTTCCTGTCCTCTGCATCTTCCTCTGTCATGCCAGCCACCTGCATGTCCTCCCTCACCACATCCATAAACCTCCTCTTTGGCCTTCTTCTTTTCCTCTTCCCTGCCAGCTCCATATTCAGCATTCTTCTCCAGATACACCCAGCATCTCTCCTCCACACATGTCCTAACCATCTCAATCTTGTCTCTCTTGCTTTGTCTCCAAACCGTCCAACCTGAGCTGTCCCTCTAATATACTCATTCCTAATCCTGTTCTTCTTCGTCAGTCCCAATTTAAATCTTAGCATCTTCAACTCTGCCACCTCCAGTTCCGTCTCCTGTCTTTTTGTCAGTGCCACCGTCTCCAAACCATATAACATAGCTGGTCTCACAATGCAGATTTTTGAAGCTATGGGCACAAAATACACTTTTACACATTGCAAAGGTTTGGAAACGTCCAGTATTCATATCATTTGTGTGTGCCTGTATGCATGTGTGTGAATGTTCCCCCATTCTTTTTGGAAACATGTCTAACTTAAATGGCCTGTATATTCAATGATTCGTTTGTTTGTGGTTTCCATTGTTCCACTGAAAGTCTATGGAACATCTCAGTTCTGCACCTACACTTAAGGCTAAATGTGACCACAAATGAATCAGCTAAGCACATTAGAATTCATACTCCTACACAACACACTTCAGTGATAATAATAATAATGATAATCATTACATTTATATAGCGCTTTTCTAGACACTCAAAGCGCTTAATTTAGTTTAATTTTTTAATTGAACTTGTCAGCTGTGGGCTGTTTTAGGTGTTTGTTGTAATGTATTGGTACATTTTATCCTGTTCTGCCAACAGTCTGAAAGGCAATATCCATCCATCCATTATCCAAACCGCTTATCCTATTCAGGGTCGCGGGGATATTGGCGTCTATCCCAGCAGTCATTGGGCGGCAGGTGGGGAGACACCATGGACAGACTGCCAGGCCATCACAGGGCCCACACACAAACATTCACACCTAGGGACAATCTAGTACGGCCGATTCACCTGACCTACATGTCTTTGGACTGTGGGAGGAAACCGGAGCACCCGGAGGAAACCCACGCAGCCACAGGGAGAATATGCAAACTCCACACAGAGGATGACCCGGGACGATCCCGAAGGTTGGACTACCCTGGGGCTCAAACCCAGTACCTTCTTGCTGTGAGGTGACTGCGCTAACCACTGCGCCACCATGCCGCCCTGAAAGGCACTCTTCTTCTTCTTTCGGCTTGTTCCCTGTTTCCCAGGGGTCACCACTGCGGATTTGATAGTCTCCGTTGGTACCCTGTGAGGGCACAGCACCGATGGCTGTCGTTGTTAACCCGGGCCTTGACTGATCCGGTATGGTCTTGTCAATCCGCATAATGATTTGGCAAAATTTTACATTGTGACACAATAACTTCCTGACACAACAACTAACCATATGGACGGTGGACAGCGCTGGATGCCGTCCCAGTATTCACATGGCTGTCATTATCCTGAAAGATATAGTCAAAGCAAGTCAAATTTATTTGTATAGCCCATTATCACAAATTACAAATTTGCCTCAGGGGGCTTTATAAGCAACACAACAGCCTGTCCTTAGACCCTCGCATTGGATAAGGAACAACTCCCTAAAAAACCCTTTAACAGGGAGAAAGAAATAGGAAGAAACCTCAGGGAGAGCACCAGAGGAGGGATCTCTCTCCCAAGATGGACAATGTGCAATGGATGTTGTGTGTACACAATTTACAGAATACAACACTGAAAGAGGACAACAGAATTATAATGGAATTATAAAATATATGAAGAATATGATGAGGAAGCCAATAGAAAGGACCAGTAGTCAAGGCTCTTAGCTTTTAGGCTGTTTACTATAAATGGTAGAACAAATTGAACTTCATCAAAAACCTTAAAGCTCACCTTTAAATCTAATATAAACATGTACCTGCATGCATTTATTTATTTTTTGAGCTAATTACGCCTGTACAATTGCAAATGCACAGCAAGTGGAGATGAGCAATGAGACAAAGATGGATTAACACAATTTACCAACATCTTATAATACTGCCGCCAAAAGCATGCATATTTGTTTCAACAAATTCACAGAATGGGCTTGTTGACTTATCAGGTCTTACTTGTGGCAGGCATTTTTCAAGGTTGATCTACTAATGGAAATGCTGCTGTGAAAAGGTGTGATCGTTTTTACCTCTGATCTCCCCCCTTTGCAATTTGCATCTCGATAACAAAAGCCACCAAAGTTTCCGTTGTGATAGTTCCAAGGTACAAAAGCTGCACTGGCGAGACAGAGCAGTCAAACTGCTCAGCTTGTACCACTGCGCAGCTAGTCATGGCACCCTTCAGTACTTTACTTCTTCAGCTACTCCTCTTCACTGGTAAGAGCTCAGCTTTAGGTAATAACTAATCTCTAATGTGGATGAAGGGCAAGGCTCGGACTCTAGACGGTACAACAAAAAAAAAAGATTGCAAAATTGCAAAACTGTTGCTAGTATAAATGAGACGAGTGACAATTCGAAGAACTATGTTGATAATATTGGTCAAGTAATTACTTACTATTTTCCAAAATTTATAACTTGTTTATTGGAATTCAAACTTACATGCTATATTATGAATTCTGCTTTGGTAGTTTTGTAAGTAGGTCATAATCACAGTATTTCTTGGGGCTCCATGATGCTGTACAGATAACATATAGATTCTCCTGTTTCTTACATAATCCTCTGATGATTACTTCGGACTCTTCTGTTCTGTCAGGTGCTGCTGCAAGTGGTATAGTGGGTGGTAGGGTCGCCAAGCCCCATTCCAGACCCTACATGGTGTCACTGCAGATTGGAAAATCGCATACTTGTGGGGGCATACTCGTTCGGAAGGACTTCGTTCTAACCTCAGCACATTGCAAACAGTAAGTTTTTCTCATATACAGTGGCACTAGAAAGTTCATGAACCCTTTAGATTTGTCTGTATTGCTGCATAAACGTGACCTAAAATGTGATAAGATTTTCATGTAGGGTCAGATCGTATTTAAAAATAACACAAATAAATAACACAAAAATTCTACTTTCATTTATTTATTGAGCAAAATGATCCAAGAATAAATGTCTTCGTTGGAGAAAGTTTGATCCTCTAGGTATTACCAGTTCATTTAAAGGGGTAATTGGACTCAGGTGTTTCAATCAATAGGATGATAGTCAGGTGTGAGTTACTGAAGGCACATGAAAGATTCACATACTTATTCCAACAAAGAAAATAGTTGGATAATTTTGCTAAAAACAAACGAGTGTATTTTTGTGTTATTTGTTTAATTCAGTTCTATATCTAGTTTTAGGACTTCGATGAAGATCTGATCACAATGTAGGTCATTTATGCAGAAACACACAACAGTTTAAAGGGTTCACAAACTTTCTAATGCCACTGAACATTTGTAGAGATTAATCTGACTAAACCTACAGTGAAATTATGAAGCAGAAAAATAATATGTTGAATCCATTACAATATTGCAGCCCTGCCCTGGTGGCGGTACTTGGAGCACATAACATAACCAAGGCCGAGAAAAGCCAGCAAAGGATCCAAGTGGCTGAGTACCATCCACATCCTAACTACACCTGCAAATGCAGTTATGATATTATGTTACTTAAGGTAAAGTCAGTGGTGGAAAAAAAGGTGAAATCTAAATGCTAAACAAAAAACAGCAAAAAAAATTGGACAGCAACTTCCACTTAATCTCTTGCCTGTTCTCTGTATGGTTAAAAAAAATGAACAATCCACTTTAACATTTGACAGATGGGCAAATACTTTCCACTTGTGTTTATACACTCGTGCGACAGCAAAATCAAAACAGGCAGATTAAGACAGTTCTGCAAATTCATACTCTTAAAAAAAAGGACAGAAATTAGTGCTTGTTTGTTTGCTTTCACAGCTGAAGACCCCTGCTAAACTGAACAAGTATGTGAAAACCATCGATCTACCTAAGAAAAATGGCAAAATCCCAGCCAACATCAATTGCACTGTTGCTGGCTGGGGCAGAACTGTAGGTAAAGCCCACATGCCAGCATCAGATGTTCTGAAGGAGGCAAAAGTCAAGATACAATTCAACTTTGAGTGCAAGAATAAATGGGGCATATCCTTCTTGAGTGACCAAATGATATGCACCCGAACTGACAAAAAGGAGGGGATCTGCCAGGTAAATGAACAGACGTATTTGAATCCTATATCCACACTTTAGTAGTGTGAGGTTGCACCATCAAATCCCATCTAAGGCTAAAGGTATTCAATTGAGTGCAAGTATCCTAAACCCCTTGAAAGCTGTTTTAATGCCCATGGCATAATCAATATGTTGATATTAAAAGGAACATAACCATTTCTCTGTTTACTCCTAAAAAAAGATCTGTGGTTTTTCATCATTATTTTGCCTTTATTTTTCTAGGGTGACTCAGGCGGACCTCTTCTTTGCAACGGCAAGCCACAGGGACTTTCTGCTTTTACACGGGAAAATGATTGTAGTAACCCCAACTACCCACAAGCCTTTATGAAAATCTTTTACTTTATTTCCTGGATTAAAAAAGTGATGGGCTGACTAGGCTATGTTGCTTTGAGCAGCCATAAGAAAAACCCATGGGTATTACCCTTTTGTCATTTACTCAGGAATTATTAAGCAACACAGTATATGTTTGTTAAATTGTCACTTTTTATTCAACCCTTTGTTCTAAGAACATTTTTAAGTTGAAAATATGCGCTGAAAAAATACAGAATCAAATTGCTAATATAGCAAATACTGCATTGAGTGCAATTGTCAAATCTTGAATAAAAAATGTTGTTAATATCTTTAGTATTGAATCACTCTGTACATCTGTTGAATGTTCCCATCTCTCTCACTTGCATTCTCTTAAGCACAATTCACATTTCAACTTTCAAAATTACATTTCTTCAGAAAAAGAACCTCTAGAATTAAGTGGGAGAGTGGAGTGGGAGGGACATGGTAGGCAGAAAGAAAGTAAACACTGAAAGTATGTGTGGAAAGAAATGATGGTTGCAGTGCGGCAAAGCCCACTGTGCTCGGCAAAGCCCACTCACTGTGCTCCAGCTCAGACCACAGACCACTGCAGTAGTAGAGATGGTCTGTCAGTCATAGTGCAAGCTTTTGAAATTGAATCGCTTCCTGTCGGTGAAACCTGCAATCTGCAGAGAATGAGAGAGAGGAGAAGTTTATTTCAGATTATTGTGGGAACATCGAACTGCGTTGTTTTATTATTTAGGATACTGGCAAAGAGCAAAACAAGAAACCAAACCGAAATCTTACCTGGCTTGCATCTCTTGTGTATCTCTTCTCAATGACCTGTTAAATTTATGAAAGGTGGGGTTACATCACGGTAGTTGGGTGTTTCAATGTGATCTTTGGTGCTGAACACACACACACACACACCACTAGTTACAAAAAATGTGCGAACACTAAAAGCAGTCCTTTGAAACATTGATCTACTCCATCGGGGGAAATGAAATCAGACTCTCTTACTTGCCAAGTTAGTTTTCAAATAAACAAATCTGCTCACATGGTACACCGAGATACATTGTAAAGGTTTGAAATTTGGGATTACCTGTTTTAGTAAAAACCTCTAGATTCTTAAAAAAAAAAAACAGGTCCATTACTAATCGGGTTCATGAGCATCTTGCACACACAGATATGCAATTAAGAAGGAATTGGGACACTAGCACATGGGGTGTGTCTTCTGTAATGTCCAAAAATTTATTGAAACACACGGAAAGGATAGCTTTTATGAGCAGTGATCTTTAAGAACATTTATTTACAATGATCTTAGTAGGGGGGTCTCTTATCCAAATTCAGGAATTAGACAAGGTCCTGAAGGATTTGATGGAACAACCATAATGCAAATGCAATGCCCCATGACAGCGCTTTCAAAATAACCGAGCACATTTCAATCTTTATTTTCAGACTATATATGAAAACCCTGACACAAAACATACAAACAAGTCCTGCATGCTAAACATGCAAAAATAAACAAACACAGGAACAGAGAAAATGGAAAAACTCTGCTGCATTCTCACCATGCATAACAGTAATCATGTTTACTCTAAGTTCACTTCCTTAAAATATTGTTTGCTTGAATCTTCATGATTCGTACATTCTCCAGGTCAAAGAGTTCCCCCAGTTAATGGCTTGCCCTCCTTTTAGTCGTTCCAGGCCACAGTGCATTTGTAGTAAAACAGAGAATTCTCCACTGATACAACGTATGTCGTTTCGAGGGCCTTTTCTGCAGAGAAAGACTGCATTTACAAGTGGCATGACTGCAGTCTGGGTTTCTCACCTTGTCAAAGAACCGGCTCAGCTTCACTGCATTTGACGTACCCGCAGCAAGATACCTCGGGTTGGTGCAGTCCTGAGGAACGAGTTATTACATCAGCCAAACTTCAAACTAACAGTCTAGAATAATCAGAGTACTAAGAAACATTACGATAATGTTATGATCTGTGATTGACAATGTAAAATAGATAATGGTGAGAACACAGTCAATATTCTTTTTCTTGGGCGACACCAGAAGGGATCTCAGACATAACTAGAAAAGTACAGTTCCTGAAGAAACTCTGTAGGCTGGCTGAAAACAGCTGAAATGGTGTTTAAACTTTTCATGTAAACCATCACTTTTTATGGGATTAGAGTAAAATAGTGTGAAATATTGACGGAAGAAAGCCAATGCAATTTTTCCTCCAGCTGTTGGACGGTAATAGAAGAGCAGCTAAAGCTACAACAGTTTTAGCAGCCAAGCAGAGCAACGAGACACATGGCCAAAGTAGCAGAACATTTTAAAGTAAAAATGAAGTTAAGATGAACGTATGTGGAAATTAAGTCTACAAATCAAAAAGTTAGAAATGAAAATAAAGTAAAAATGGTGTGAAATGTTGGAAGAAACTAAGGCCATAGGGGTTGAAGCACCCAATCAGCTAACGCTTGAGATAAGTTAACATCTTAAAGCCGGTGGAAGTACACGAGTCTAAACATGTACAAGGCATTGTAGAGCGTGTTGGAGAAAGTATTGTGAAATGTTGAAAGAAGGAAGTCAGTTCAACTCTCAAGTTCATGTCAGGGCTGCTGAAGTTGCAGGAGTTGAAGCAACCACAGTGAGAGACACTGAGTACCGAACATTGCCACTTGTTGATGAAGTTTATAGCTGAGAGTATGTTGAAGTAAACAAGTAGGCCAGCATAAGTCTGTGAAGCTGCTGGTCACAGCGAATTACCACAAAAGCCATTGAAGTTGAAGCAACCACAAAGAACTGTAAGATACACAACAAAGGAATTATCAAGTAGTAAAATACTGAAAAGGAGTACTAAGGAGTAAAATAGTAATACAAGATTAAAGTAGTGTGAAATGTTGAAAGGAGAAAGCCAGTGCAAGCCTGTGGAATAAAATGACTATTAAAGCTGTAGGAGTTGAAGCAGCAGTTTGGACAATTTGCATATATTCTGACTGGCTGAAAGGTTCAGCTGGTCGTTGGAGCAGTGGGTCATCTCAGGCTTCTACAAAGCATTAGGGGTTGAGTAGAGGAAGCTCAACACTTTATGGGAATCAGAGCTTAATATAGAAATGTCAGATGAAGGATGGTATAAAATGTGTATGACAGTGTACTACTACTAAATCACCAGTATGGCGAGTTTGGTTGGAAGAATCTCATTAGGTTCTTCATAACACCCCAGATCAACAGCATGAAACTAAAGACCCAGCAACCATGTTGGATTCTCTGTGGCCACCTGGAGGCCAACCATGCTCATATTTTCTGGAACTACACTAAACTAAAGCCTTTCTGGAATAATGTACATGCAAGTATTAAAGACATTATGGGATATGTAATTTGAAACAACTGTGCTGTGATGTACCTAGGGAACATTGAGAAGGCTGTGCAAAGAAGAGATAGACACCTGACAAAAAAGTTGCTTATAGCCAGCAAAAAAAGAGGGTAACCATCAAAAAAGAGGCCTCACAGTCCACATTTAGGTGATTATGGCTTAATGTATTTGGATCCAGAAAGATACATTTTTCATTAGCATTTTCTCCATATCTGTGCCTCTTTTGGTAATGTTTATGGAGGGTCTGTGTTGTGATAATCTTTGTTTTAGCTCACAAAAGATGTTTTACCAACATGGACATGTAAGTGTGACCCCTTTTGTGTTACATGAAATAATCTTTTTACCATAGTGTGAGTCATTGTTACTTTGGTGTTGAGGTACACTGTCCACAGGCACTGCAGTTACAATTCCTATCAAGCAATGGTCGTAAGAATTGTCAGCACTATTTTCAATTGTCAGCATTATTTTGCTGAGGCCTCAGCAAAATAATGGAAAGAATTTACTAGTTTTGAACTAAGCATAATGGTATACCATTAAAGCATATAGTTTTATGATATATATTTATATTAGCAACGATGGCAAAAAGCAAGACATTCCTTCCCCAAGAGAAGTCACCTTCTCTTTTCAGACAAGACGGCAACAAGAGAAGGGGAGAAGTGGACAGGAGATGTTACCCCTTAGAATTAGACACCTATTACTACAGCAGTGACAACAACAGGACAGAGAGGTTAATGTACGGTTTGTTTTAGGTTTGACTACATCCTTTATTCAGAGCTTGCATGCTTTTGCTCCAAGTGGCCTCAGAGTCCATGCGGAAATGCAAACAACTTACCAGGTTGATCTCCTCCGCGTTAAAATCTTCAGATAGGAATGCTGTGCGTGTGAGGACATCATTGCGTTTGTTGTCTGGAATCTGGTCAAACTTGGTGCCAATCAGCAGCAAGGGTACTGCGTTCTCAGCAAACTGCTCTCTGTCATAGTCACTACACGGGGAAAAGAATAAAGCATGCGAGAATGGATGGAGGTAATTTGTGGGTGGGGTGTTGCCTTGGAACTGTGGCTTCTCCTTTGTTAGCCCCAATTTTGAATATCATCTTCTGAAACAGCTGTCCAAGTCAGGCAACAATGAGAGGAAAACAAAACTCACACTATTCCCATTGTTTACGATAGGGAGACTTATCTATAATATAGGAGTCAAACACATTACCACAACTAGAGTTCTTAAAATAGTATTTATTTACTCTTCAAATAAAAATCTCTCAAATTCAAATTGCAGAAATTCTGATTTTAAGTGAACTAGGTCAAAGGTGATACATCCAGACTTCCCAGGAAAAGTAGAGACATTACAATAGAAGTGATACAGTATCTCACATAAACAATATCATATCCTTCAATGAATATGTACACCTACAATGTACTCAGAGCTTACGATGGTCAGGGGCCATGTTGAAATTTAAATGTAAAGCCTTTGAAGATTTAGAAAAACAATTTAGAAAAAAAAATACACCTCTAAAATATATTTGTTACATTTTAGACATCAGCCTTTCAATCACTTTCTAGTCTCTGAAAGTGAGTAAATAGAAACTTGAACTAATGTAATTTTTAGTGGCTATTACTTTTTTAAAACTTATATTTATTGGATTTTGCATTTTACAAATCACAGAATCAATCATGAAATAAATACAATATAATTCCCATCCCTCCCCTGTTCCCTAACATGCCCCCCCCCAACATCCCCCGAAATGACATCAAGTACAAATAAATATGTGACAGATATACAATGACCTCATTCACATAAACACAGACAAGGGGGGAAAGAAAAAAAAAATTAATAAAAATTAATAATAATAAAAAATTCACTCATTTTTATCTATTTAAACTTATTCTTAATTATACTGCTACAGTTCTGCTCTAACCAAGAAATGATTAGGTTATGAACTATCCCAGTCTGTTATTTGGGTTAGGTTATCATAGTAGGTAAGAAAAGGCCTCCAGACTCTTTCAAATTTATTTGCATTCTCCTTCAATGGAAATTTGATTGTTTCAAGCTTCAGGTAAAACATAATCTCTTTAAGCCATCTGGTATGGGATGGTGGCACCGCTCTCTTCCAGTTTAGGAGGATGAGACGTCGAGCTAACAGAGTAGTAAGAGCAACCACAGTGGCTACTCATTTTTAAATGTATAGTGCCCTCTATTGGCCAGCTGCTATGGGCTTTAGGTAAACTATAAAAAAATGTGTGGCGTTTTGGCTCAGAACAAAATTAGGAAATAACTTGTACCACAGCTATCTCAAAATACTGAAAACAACTGACTTATTTGTATGAGCACAATCAATTACTACCCCATGGAGAGAGGTAATTCAGACAGAACAACCGTGAAATTATATTCAAAGTTGCATCATTGTGTATTACGTGTAGTCTCCAGCCTATGAAAAACAAGCAAGACTTAGACACAGACACATGGCTGTACACACAAACACACTCCTTACTATACCTACCCATTTGAGACTATGACGCCTGTTGGAGAAGAGTCTTTGTTTAAGGCTTCAAGTGACCAACGGTAAAGATTCTGGGATGATTTCTTGTTTGTCAAGTCATGTACCAATATAATACCTGATGTAAGATACAAAAACAAAACAGCTGTTAGTGATTCATATGTGTTATATCTTATATTCATAAATGTCAAAATACCTGAACTCTACTTTACCATTTACTGAATTATAGAAAACTGCTCTGGTGCTTTTGACACTACTTGCACTGCCAACAGACCCCCCGACATCCCAGAGTTCAATGTAGAAGGTCTTCTCCTCTGGGGTACCCTCCTTGTAGTCATGGACCTGTCATTAAATACTGTCATTGACTGATCGTAGAATATAGAATGATCAATCTTAAAAAGGCAGGGCGAATTAAGGGTTACATGTTAACTGAATGTATATATTGTAGCGGCAGTTCCTGTGGTTGCGTTGTCCCCCCCGAATTCGCTACAATGTTTCATTTTGTTTTTAAACTGAGCGACTAACTACGTCATCCACAGCCCCCTTCCCGCCTAGATCCATATTATTTATTCAATCACTGCGTAATCGTGCCTCGTTACAAGAAACTCGTGGTGGTCCACACAACACGTTGCATCATTTCAAGTGGATGCGACAAGTATTTACCCGTACGTCCACAGAGCAGCCTACAGTCCATGATGGATTTCCTAACACCTGATTCTGACACAGCAGATGGACCAGCGAGGACTTCCCCACACCTGCAGAAGAGAGGAGAAGCCGATGGTTAAAAACCGACGATCGCCTGCTGTGATACCTCTTTTTGACTTCCCGAATGTAACGCGTTACCGTTACATCTCTTTTGAGCTTTGGCGTTAAATGCCGACGCCTGATGGGTCAGTTGAATGGGTCAGTTGGGTAAATTTGGGCGTCCTACTGCGCGCTATGACCGCCGGCGACAGCAAGCGATCTTAACCGGACAAGTGAGTAAAACACACCACGCACGTACGATATGCGCTAATCTATGTGAATAAATGTATATATGCAACAGGTAATACCTGAATCTCCCAAAACTAACACTTTGACTCTGTCCAAAGAAGCCATTTTCAACGACGATTACGTCCCGGAAAAACACGATTAAGCTCCCGCCTTCACATATTTTGGTCGTATCTGATTGGTGTCGAGGAACTACTTCCGCCTGGACTAGATGATTTTTATTGGTTAAAGCCAAATTCCCCTCATCTCTATTGGCTACCAAAAGGTAAACCGGCTATAATAGCCAATTGGGATTGAATAAAAACGCCGGTCTGGGATTTCCTTCCTGAGGTTGCCCGGTGTCACAAACGCAGAGTGGGCTTGTAGCACATCGGCTAGGAAGTCGAAGAGTGTGGATGTGATAAGTGAGTGCCATTTTTTCTCCCCCCCCCCCCCCGTCAGACTAAATTCATGCTTGTTTGATATTTTGAAAAGTATAGCAGTCAATTAGGGACATATGCGGTGCATGAGTTGGGTGTTTTATTTGCTTGGATAACTTAAGCGCCAGGGATAACTAGGCTACATTTGTTAGCTAGCGTTAGTGTGCTAATTTTGAGCCTTGGCAAGGAAAGTGTGAGCAAGACAGTATTTTCGGTTTATGCTAATATTAACGTTAGTGAATTGCCGTCATCTCAAAAGGTCAAGTCAAATTGGTTAGATTTGCCTGTTGAACGAGTTTTGCCGCTGTGCCTCTCCATCGAACAGGTATGAAGTTAGTAAAGGTTTTTGTGTTTGAATGACAGCTCTGACAGTGGGGCACGTTGAAGCGCTAAGGGCCATTTCATTTACTTATGTATTTATTTGTTTGTTTGTTTTGATGGTTTGATAGTAGTGCTCTTTCCTAAACTAAGATTTATGATTTTGGGCTTGTTTTACAGATTTGACTACACTAAAAAAAAAAAACCCTGCTCTTCTTGCCCTTCTCACCAATATGTTGTACTTCTGTGGAGTTTTCCATATCCTTAGTCACTAATACACCTCCACGACACTGCCCTCTAAGAGGTTCATCCAGGGGCGATTCTAGGATCAGAGCTTTAGGGGTGCTGAGCACCCAGAGTGCTGGCCGGCCAGGCAAGATAAATTTGGGGGGGGGGGGGGGGGTGGATCAAACCATTTTCGAAGCATGGGGGGTGCTGTATTTTTGTTGTTAAAATATTACGTTTAAACCATATACTGGATATGGTTTTGACATTTCTTCAGTTTATTAAACATGGAAATACAGCAAAAATAAAAAATCTCTTCAATTTTAGGGGTGCTGGGGTTCAATTTAGGGTTGCTGCAACACCCCCAAAAATGGGCTAGAAACGCCTATGGGTTCATCCTACTTTATTCAGTTTATTGTCATTAAAAAAACAATGTGCAGGCCCATGTGTAAAATGAAATGCGGGCTGCGGCGTCGTCAAACGGTGCAAGAGAGACATAGGCAAGCATATTACAAGATGTATACAGATGACGACTAACTATCCTCTGATATCTTTCAGCTCACCCCCAGCTGCCAACTTTACTAACTGGCTTTGCAGTAGAAGATGACAGAACCAGAATTACTGACAGAAGTCCCTGCAGCACTGAAGCGTTTAGCCAAGCAGGTGGTCCGGGGCTTCTACGGGGTGGAGCATGCGTTGGCTCTAGATGTGCTGATTCGCAACCCCTGTGTACGTGAGGAAGACATGCTGGAGCTGCTCAAGTTTGACCGCAAGCAGCTGCGCTCGGTACTTAACACTCTGAAGGGGGACAAATTTGTTAAGTGCCGCATGCGGGTAGAGACTGATCAAGAAGGCAAGACGACACGCCACAATTACTACTTTATCAATTACAGGTTTGTATTTGGTACGAATTTTGCCAATACAATTGATCCGGTGTGTTTATATATCATGAGCTGTTGAACTTGGATGAGTGGTCCTCAATAAGCCCCACAACATCTTCATAAGGTTAAAAAGTAAACCATAATCCTATGAGAGACACCATCTAGCGATACCTATAATAAGTGTTAATGCCAATCACACAAACATGCACTACACTTTAGTAGCTGTGAGTATTCACTGTTGATTACCACCAAAGCTCTGGAGCCCAGAAAATAGGATTCGGGACAGCCCTACACTTTAGCTACATTGGCACCATATCAACACATTGGTTTACATTTGTTCCTCTCCCCCCACCCCCCAACAGACTGTTGGTCAATGTGGTCAAGTATAAATTGGATCACATGCGGCGACGCATTGAGACGGATGAGCGGGACTCCACCAACCGTGCCTCCTTTCGCTGTCCCTGTTGCTTCTCAACCTTTACTGACTTGGAGGCTAACCAGCTTTTTGACGCCATGACAGGTACAAATTAAAAAAAAAAGAATGAATAAATAAGAGGAGATGTGATGAGAAGGTTGGCAGGATTAAAGGCAACAAGATATGGACTCTATGACAGATGTTTAATAGAGGGAATAGTCTTCTTTTTTCATTCTCATACTTGGATAAATACCATTCACCAAAGCATTTTAAATGCGCGATAGAAAAATAGCAATTCATCCTAAATGCAATATAAAAAATGGGGGAAAATGAATGAAAGTTGGAAATATAGGAGTGATGGAACTGAACTAAGTCAGGAATAGGGTTTGTGTGATGGGTCAGAAACAATATACAAATGACTGAAATGGCAAAGCAATGCATTTTGAATTCAAACTAACTTGGTACACCTTGGCCCGTGTTTATTGATGATGTTTCCTGTTGAAATTTTCTATTAGTGGGCAGGGGTGGTGAGGTGTAGGTATGTTGTCTTTTGGGGGGGGGGGTGCCATAAAAGTTTTACCTGGCTTCCTTTACTCCATTTTGTCATCATATGTAGCAAACTTGCAGCAGTCTTCCATTATACCTCACTTGCAAGCACTGCTATCTTCTGCTGTTCCCGTTAGGGGTTGCCACAGTGGGTTATCCATTTCCATCTCTTCCTGTCCTCTGCATCTTCATCTGTCACGCCAGCCACCTGCTTGTCCTCCCTCATTACATCCATAAACCTCCTCTTTGGCCTTCCTCTTTTCCTCTTGCCTGGTAGCTTTATATTCAGCATCCTTCTGTTAATAGAGCCAGCATCTGTCCTCCGCACGTGTCCAAACCATCTCAATCTTGCTTTCTTTGCTTTTGCTCCAAATCGTCTAACCTGAACTGTCCCTCTAATGTACTCTTTCCTAATACTGTCCTACTTTGTCACTCCCAATGAAAATCTTCGCATCTTCAATTCTGCCACCTCCAGCTCCGCCTCCTGTCTTTTCGTCAGTGCCACTGTGTCCAAACCATATAACATAGCTGGTGTCACAACCATCTTGTAAACCTTCCCTTTAACTCTTGCTGGTATTGTTCTGTCACAAATCACTCCTGACACTCTTCTCCACCCACTCCATCGTACCTGCACACTCTTCTTCCACACTCCCCGTTACTTTGAACAGTTGACCCCAAGTATTTAAACTGATATGCCTTCATCACCTCTACTTCTTGCATCCTCACCATTCCGCTGTCCTCCCTCTCGTTCAGGTATATGTATTCCGTCTTGGTCCTACTGACTTTCATTGCTCTTCTCTCCAGTGCATACCTCCACTTCTCCAGGCTCTCATCAACCTGCACCCTACTCTCGCTACACATCACAATGTCATCCGCGAACATCATAGTCCGCGGAGACTCCTGCCTTGATCTTGTCTGTCAACCTGTCCATCACCATTGCAAATAAGAAAGGGCTCAGAGCTGATCCTTGATATAATCCCACCTCCACCTTGAACCCATCTGTCATTCCAACCACACACCTCACCACTGTCACACTGCCCTCATACATATCCTGCACCACTCCTACATACTTCTCTGCAACTCCCTACGTCCTGATACAATACCACACCTTTTCTCTTGGCACCCTGTTGTGTGCTTTCTCTAAATCTAAAAGGCACAATGTAACTCCTTCTGGCCTTCTATGCTTCTCCATCAACATTCTTAAAGCAAACATCACATCTGCAGTGCTCTTTCATGGCATGAAACCATACTATCGCTTGCTAATCATTGCCTATCCTCTTAACCTAGCTTCTGTTAATCTTTCCCATATCTTCATGCTGTTGCTGATCAACTTTATACCTCTGTAGTTGCTACATCTCTGCATATCACCCTTATTCTTGAAAATCGGTACCAGTATGCTGCTTCTCCACTCATCAGGCCTCCTCTCACTTTCCAAAATTGTGTTAAATGATCTAATTAAAAACTGCACTGCCATCTCTCCTAAGCACCTCTATGCCTCCACAGGTATGTCATCTGGACCAACTGCCTTTCCATTCTTCATCCTCTTCATAGCTGCCCTCACTTCCTCCTTGCTAATCCATCTTCCTGATTCACTATCCCCACATCATCCAACCTTCTCTCTCTCTCTCCCTCACTCTCACTCACTCTCATTTTCTTCATTCATCAGCCTTCAAAGTACTCCTTTCACCTTCTCAACACACTCTCCTTGCTTGTCAGCACATTTCCATCTCTATCCTTGATCGCCCTAACTTGCTGCACATCCTTCACAGCTCAGTCCCTCTGTCTAGCCAATCGGTACAAGTCCTTTTCTCCTTCCTTAGTGTCTAACCTCTCATACAACTCACCATACGCCTTTTCCTTTGCCACCTCTCTCTTCACTTTACGCTGCATCTCCTTATACTCCTGTCTACTTTCTTCATCTCTTTGACCATCCCACTTCTTCTTTGCCAACCTCGTCATCTGTGTACTTTGTTGTACTTCCTCATTCCACCACGAAGTCTCCTTGTCTTCCTTCCTTTGTCCAGATGACACACCAAGTACCTTCCTAGCTGTCTCCCTCACTATTTCTGCAGTAGTTGCCCAGCCATCCAGTAAATCTTCACTACCACCCACTGCCTGTCTTAACTCCTCCCTGAACTCCACACCAACAGTCTTCCATCATTTGATCCTTGGCTCTGCCTTCACTCTCTTCCTCTTTTTGGTCTCCAAAGTCATCCTACAGACCACCATCCGATGCTGCCTAGCTACTTTCCCCCCTTCTCCTCTGTCACCACCTTGCATTCTGCAATCCCTTTCAGATCGCACCTCCTACATAAGATTTAGTCCACCTGTGTGCACTTTCCTCCACTCTTATACATCACCCTGTGTTCCTCTCTCTTCTTGAAATATGTATTCACCAAAGCCATTTCCATCCTTTTCGCAAAATCCACCACCATCTGTCCTCAACATTCTTCTCCTTGGCACCATACCTACCCATCACCTCTGTTCCCATCACCAACATGCCCATTAAGTCTGCTCCAATCACCACTCTCTCCTCCTTGGGTACACTCCACCACTTCATCCAACTCACTCCAGAATTCTTCTTTCTCTTCCATCTCACATCCAACTTGCGGGGCATATGCACTGATAACTTTCATTAACACACCTTTAATTTCCAGCTTCATACTCATCACTCTGTCTGACACTCTCTTCACCTTCCAACACATTCTTCACATACTCTTCCTTCAGAATTACCCCTATCCCATTTCTCCTCCCATTTGCACCATGGTAGAAGAATTTGAACCCTCCTCCGATGCTCCTGGCGGAGTCCCCTTCCACCATGTCACAACTTTTTCCTCTTTTTTTAAATTGCAACCTATAAAAATAAAGTGAAAAACAATCAGAAACATTTGAGGGGGAAAAATGGAAAACTTACAATAACCTGGTTGCATAAGTGTGCACACCGTTTTATAATTGGGATGTGGCAGCGTTCAGAATTAACATATCACATTCTAACTCATGTTAAATAGTAGGTAGTATACACCTGCCATCAGTTAAAGTGACTGTGATTAACCCCAAATGAAGTTCAGCTATTTCTGTTGGATTTTCCTGACACCACCTTGGTTGCATCCAGCTGCAAAAGCCATGGTTCACAAAGAGCTCACAAAGCATGAATGGGATCTTATTGTTGAAAGTTGTCAATCAGGAAAGGGTACAAAAGAATTTCCAAGGCATTAGTTATACAATAGAGCACGGTGAATACAGTCATCAACAAGTGAGAAAATATAGAGCAAAAGTGGCATTACCAAGAACAGGATATCCATCCAAAATTGACGAGAAGACAGGGAGAAAACCGGTCTAGGAGGCTGCCAAGAGGCCTGTGGTAACATTAAAGGAGCTGCAGAAATTTCTAGCAATTACTTGCTCCCTACGTGTGACAATATTCTTCATGTCAGGGCTATGGGGTAGGGTGGCAAGACTAAAGCCTTTTCACTTAAAAAAAAAAACAATCCAAGCCCAGCTAAATTTGGCAAAAAGATAAATCCAGTCTCTCTCAAGACCATGTGGAAAAATGTGTTAGGATCTGATGAGATCAAGGTTTAACCCCCCCCCCCCTCCCCAATTGTATCCGGCCAGTTACCCCACTCTTCCTAACTGTACCGGTTGCTGCTCCAGTTCCCCCTCCCCCCTGAACAGGTGCCCTGACCGACCAGAGGGGGCGCTAGTGCAGCGACCAGGACACATACCCACATCCGGCTTTCCACCTGCAGACATGTCCAATTGTGTCTGTAGGGACGCCTGACCAAGCCGTAGGTAAGACAAGAATTTGATTCGCCGATCTCCATGTTGGTAGGCGACCGAATAGACCGCCACGCTACCCAGACGCCCCAAGTTGAACTTTTTGGCCATAATTCCAAAAGGTGTGTTTGTGTCAATAACGGCACAGCACATCGCCAACAGAACACCATACGGTAAAATCTGGTAGTGGCAGCATCAGGCTTTGAGGCTGGGGATCTAGTCAAGGTGGAGGGAATCATGAATAGCTCCAAAGTACCAGTTGGATTTTTGGTGAAAAACCTTCAGGCATCTGTTAGAAAGATGAAGAGGAATTTCACCTTTCAGCACGACAACGAACCAAAGCATACGTCCAAATCAGCAAAGGTAGGGCTTCGCCGAAAGAATATCAAGGTTTTGGAATAGCCTAGCCAGAGCCCAGACCTGAATCCAACTGAAAATCTGTGGGGTGACCTAAGGAGAGCTGTGCCCCTCGCAATCTGATGGATCTAGAACGTTTTTGCAAAGAGGAGTGGAAAAAATAGTGCCTAGTAAAGATGTGCCAAGGCTTACCCAAAAAGACTTGAGTGCTGTAACAGAATCAAAAGGTGCTTCAACAAAGTGCTAGTTTAGAGGTGTGCATACTTGAGCAACCAGGTCATGGCAATTACCAGGCAGCCTGCCAGCTAATCGTTGTTGTCGGGGAAATGGTGATATTTCCTAGTGCTTCCCAGTTGTTTTGGTAAATTGCTGGTGAAGCAAGATGGTGTTAGAAAAACGTTTTTGCTTTTTTTTCCTTCTAGTTTTTCCCCTTATCCCACCCGATTAACCCAATGGCATATGGCCGGAACTCTTGTCGAATAACTGCCCTGGCTCACGTTTCTACAGGAAGGAGATAGGCGTAACACCAGCTTCCTTCAAACTCATGTCGCTGCTCTCGCTATTTTACACACTGAAGCCTCGCGTGGATTGCATCACCTTCAGGCCGCGAAGGAGGCGTAGGGAGAATGCTTTCAGTTGCTTTGCTACAGGCGCCTGGGTGGGCCAGAGGGGTTGCTGGAGAATGACGAGTCCCCGGACACTACACCGATCTACACCCACTATCCCTCGGGTAAGGGTGGCCTAATGAATGGACGCTCTGGCCGTGACCGGTTACGGCGAGTCTGGGATACGAACCTCCCAGCCACATGACGAGCGGACTGCAAGAATGGCGGTTTATTCTGCTCGGCCACCAGAGCGGCCACGTTTTTGCTTTTTAACAAATCTTTGAGCCTCATTTCGCAAGCCTGTGGCTCATTCCTAATGCCAAGTGTTTATCCATCCATCCTTCCATTAAGCAAGCCGCTTATCCTAATCAGGGTTGCGGGGATGCTGGAGCCTATCCCAGCAGTCATTGGGCGGCAGGCGGGGAGACACCCTGGACAGGCAGCCAGGCCATCACAGGTCCAATAAACAAAGTTGTAAAAAAAAAAATAAAGACATGTTTAAGTTTTTTTTTTCTTCCACACAGTGGTTCGTCCAACTTTATTTCAGCAGCAGCAGCACAGTTGTTTTTTTGTTTTTGTTGTTCGTTTTGTTGTTTTTTTTTTGTTGTGGAATTTCCCCCCTTTTTTCTTTCATCCAATTGTATCTGTCCAATTGCCGCACTCTTCCGGGCCGTCCTGGTCGCTGCTCCATCCCGTCTGCCGATCCGGGGAGGGCTGCAGACTACCACATGTCTCCTCCAATACATGTGGAGTCGCCGGCCGCCTCTTTTCACCTGACAGTGAAGAGTTTCGCCAGGGGGACGTAGCGCATGGGAGGATCACACTATTCTCCCCAGTTCCCCCGAACAGGCACCCCGACCGACCAGAGGAGGCACTAGTGCAGTGCCCAGTACACATACCCACATCTGGCTTCCCACCCGTAGACACAGCCAATTGTGTCTGAAGGGACGCCCGACCAAGCCGGAGGTAACACGGGGATTCGAACCAGCAATCCCCGTGTTAGTAAGCGACGCAATAGACCGCCACACCACCCGGATGCCCAGTCTGTTTTAGGTTTTAAGTATGAATTGAGTGTAGGGTACGCACATCCAAAAAACTCTTATACCCGTGCTGGATCAAAAATAAAAGTCAAGAATCAGACAAATGATCCGCACTCTGTGCTAATGTCTCCCAGCAATTTTAATTTGACAAGACCTGATGAAGATTTCGGTTAGATCGAGACGTTGCTCGGTTAAACTTGCTGGGAGCCATCAGCACAGTGTGTGGCTCTTTTGTCTGATTCTTTGCCTATAAGTATAAATTGGACAAATGAGAAAGTGTACTTGATGCTGAAAAACGAGAGGTGAGCCCATTCTGCACTCTTGGTCATACTCTTAAACTGCACTACCTATTGTTGCACAAAAGAAACAAAACTCTGTCAGCAATGGATGGTAGGAATACAGTTGGCTTTATGTAATACTGTGACAACCTGAGGTAGACTGGAGAAAAGGGGGACTTGGGCAGGAAGTTGAGGAAGAAGCCAAGATGGAAGAAATGAGTTGCCATTTGTAACTGTACACTTTAGTTTACACCAAGTTGGAAATCCTGTATTGATAACTATTAAAATGCTTATCAATAATTGGGGGGGGGGGGGATTGTCTTCACGAGACACAATGTTGTTCCATTTTTATTTTCCTTTCTGTTGTGGTTGAGGCTCTACCACTAGGTGGCAGTCAATGCTAAGTTAAGCTTCAGAAAGACATCCAGAGGCAGTTAAGTTAGCTTGGAACTAACAAGATGAAGATTTTGTAGAACTATTATGTGGAAAACAGCCACACTGTTCATTAATAAGACACTTGTGTTCTTTTGCTATAAAGAAAACACATGGAAAATAATCTAGTAGTCTATCTAGATAAAGCCTGTCTGCAATAGAATTTTACATCCACGTGCCTCATTCCACACGACACTCTCCGCCTCTGCAGCCTCCAACTCCACTTCAATTTTCTTCACTCGTTTTTCCAGAGTTTACTTTTCATCAAGGTGTTAAAAAACTAAGGCACCCATTGAGTCATTTGTTTGTATCGGTACTAAAGGCTTTCTGGTTAGATTATTCTAATATCAACCCAGCAATTATAAACTCTTTCAGGTAAATGGAAAACACAATGTTATGCTGAGATAATGAGTGCAAATTGAAACACTTATGGCGGGCTAATGATGTCAGTGAGGTCAATACAGGTTAGATTCTATTGCATTTGCTACAAATTCACAATTTGCCCCATGAGAATAGGTTGGAAGCAGCTAGTATATGGTGGCTTCACTGTAATTGAATGCTATTCTGAAGTCCCTTTTGCTGTTGATAATGTGTATTGGTAAAACCTATGCAAGTTAACTTGAATTACAGACATGACAAATTAGCATGTACTCATGTGAGAGGTCATTACAAGGATTTATATAACATGCGGTAGCTTCCCCAGTGCAAGTTGTATTACGTATAGTGTATGAATTGCCTTTTTTTTTTCTTTTTCTTTTTTTTGCAGTTTATATTTTGATACTACTACTACTTTCGGCTGCTCCCGTTAGGGGTCGCCACAGCGGATCATCCGTTTCCATCTCTTCCTGTCCTCTGCATCTTCCTCTGTCACACCAGCATCTGCATGTCCTCTTTCACTACATCCGTAAACCTCCTCTTTGGCCTTCCTCTTTTCCTCTACCCTGGCAGCTCCATATTCAGCATCCTTTTCCCAATATACCCAGCATCTCTCCTCCACACATGTCCAAGCCATCTCAATCTTGTCTCTCTTGCTTTGTCTCCAAACCGTCCAACCTGAGCTGTCCCTCTAATATACTTGTTCATAATCTTGTCAGTAATTTGGATTATCCTACTGTCAAATAATGTGCTGCCCTATGTTTTTAAAAGATTCAACTATGAAATTATATTTTATATGGACGTCTTGTCCCTCAAAAATGGAAACCAATATGACCTCAACTGTAGGTCACAGAGCATGTGCTGAATAGCACTGGTTTGCATTCAAGCACTTTCCACCATCTATAATTTACACAATCTGCAGTTCACTACTGCTGTGTCTATTCCCCCACATCCCCCAGAATTATTTACTAAGAGAAGATGGAAGGAAAGATGGGAGGTGGGTTGAAGATGGCAAGTGCTGTTTTTTTTCTCCCTCACTTACGCACACACTCTTAACATCCACTATATTTTGACAAAACAAAGTGGCAGTGACTCTGAGCCTGGCTGCCAAGCTGATGGTAGGGATAAAGACATGAAGTTCACTCGTATAAAGGCTGCGTTTGTTTCACCCTCATAAAAATAGCCCACAGATTAAGAGCCACTGCAGTAGCCCACATCTATCAGCAATGTCTTGGGGATGTCTACTTGCCAATTTTCTGCCGGGCCAATTACACCTTGAGCTTTATGAACATATGCAGAGATATCTTGTCACGTCTCCTCATTATGGTTGGACTAATAGAGTTCCTTGACATATTCCACTATTGTCTGATATAAAAGATATCTATGCAAAACAAAACGTTGACTCCTCTTCTTGACTAGACTTTTTTTCTTTTTCTTTTTGCCCCCCCCCCCTTTTTTTTTCTCCCCAATTGTACTTGGCCAATTTCCGCACTCTTCCGAGCCGTAGCGGTCGCTGCTCCACCCCCTCTGCCGATCCGGGCAGGGCTGCAGACTACCACATGTCTCCTCCGATACATGTGGAGTCGGCAGCCGCTTCTTTTCGCCTGACAGTGAGGAGTTTCACTAGGGGAACATAGCGCGTGGGAGGATCACGCTATTCCCCATAGTTCCCCTCCGCACCCCCGAACAGGCACCCCCGACCGACCAGAGGAGGCGCTAGTGCAGTGACTCGGACACATACCCACATCACATCCAGTTTCCCACCTGCAGACACGGCCAATTGTGACTGTAGCGATGCCCGACCAAGCTGGAGGTAACACGGGGAGTCGATTCGGCGATCTCCATGTTGGTAGTTGGTAGACAACGGAATTGACCGCCATGCTACCCGGACGCCCCTTGACTAGACTTTCTATTCGATCAGGCACATGGACTGTACATGAAAGTCGTCTGCACCTGCCCCATGTCCCTTCTCTATTGCACCAAGCAGAAGTTTTCTGTATGCATTTGATAGCAATATCTGTTTGCTGGTAGGATTTGGCTAAACCCAAAATTGATATTCTCATGTTGAAACCAGTCTTGACGATCACTGCTACAACTGAGATTTTTAAAAGTAGGCCAATGGTAGCAGTGTTTCATACACACTGAGAAACATCTTGGCTAGTTCATTTTATATTCACACATTGCATGACTCACTGTTGTAACAGTCAAGCACATATGGATGGGGCTGTAAATAGGAACTAAGGTGGGCATGAAGTCATTGGTGAGCAACACTACAGCAAAGACTGTGGAGGGCTTAGTCATTTTATTGTAGGCTGTGGCACCGCTGCTATATTGAAGCCTGATGTGACTGACGCCACAGTGAGTGGGAGAGATGGCAGTTTAATTTGAACATGCCTCACTAGGTCCACATGCAGTTTTTGTCAGTACCACTCTCCCGTTCTTCACTGTTTTGTTAATTTTCTGCTTGAGGTAAAGTGAGAATTACACAGTATTTTAGGTACCAAAACATAGCCGTCTATGTTGAAGCTTTCACACTTCCACGATTTATTAGCTCGGAAAGCCGTTGTTGCTGTTCTGCTCATTTCTGTTTAGCCAACAGCCTCGAATCCAGGGTTTTTCAGCACATATATGCCAATCCATTCTTCGGCTTTGCATGCAGCATTTGAACGTGTCGTTTACCTGCGATGCATTTGAAACCTGAGGAAAAACATGGTAATATTCCAGTCAATAAAATGTATCCACATCACAGCTTGGCAAACAGCACCTGCACTTTACAGCACCTGCACGTTATGCCCCCTGTCTTCCTGCCAAGAAACATTAACCGAGTCAGGGGATTCTGTATGTGCCCTAACAAACAGAAAAGCCAAGTGGTTTGATGGGGCAGATGGCCTGGCTGGACAGTTCAGTTCCTACGGCTTTCAACATTGCTAACAGGTTGCCTTATTCCACTGGTGTAAAAAAAAAAAAAAAGGTAGGGCAATAGCAGTCCTGTAATCATTTATGTTCTCTCTCCTCCCTTGGCTTTTCATTAACCTAACCCACTGCTCACTTGTTCCTTTCGCCTTTTCTCATTTTTTTGCCTGCCCCCCCCCCCCCCCCCCCGCCCCAACTACATTTTCCACCGTCCCTCTCAATTTCTTTCCTTCTTTGTTGCTTTGGCGCTTCTGTCCGTCATGTTGACGTTGTCTTCACAGGGGCGGACACCTGTCGAGAGACAATTTCTTACAAAATGGACTGTAAGTCCGTCATGTTCAGTTGTGTGTGGTTATAACAGTCAAACAAAAGGTCTTAGTCATCTTACCCATCAGAATGTGGGTCAGGAATTGCAGAATTGGGAGGACAGATTAAACAAAATAACCAATCACCACAGGCTACACTTAAGCCCACACTTGACATTATTGGAATTTAATCAATTGACACAACCAAGGTAACCCAGATGCTGCTTGATTGACCAGAACCTCCTCATTTCACTGTTGTGGTGGCAATGTTAGGGCTTAAAGGGCTATACTTTTCCCTCCCAGCAGGTCACTTGTTATTTAGCTTGTTTTCTGAGTGCAATTGTTTACATGTCAAATAATATATCAACCAAATTTTCTCAATTCCATACATGTAAATTAGACCTACTGGCTTAAATATAGGCTAAATGCTGTCTGTGTGAGTAATACGTTGTTGAAAATGATTGGGGGGAAAAAAATATCAGCAGTCGCACATTAGTTACCTATGAACTGCATGTATTAATACTGTGTCAAATATGCTAGTCTTATGTCTACTGTCTGCCCACACACTAGTGTTGGGTTTTTTGCGGGGGGGGGGGGGGTTCCCCCCTTTTTCTCCCCATTGTATCTGGCCAATTGCCCAACTCTTCCGAGCCATCCCGTTCGCTGCTCCACCCCCTCTGCCGATCCCGGTGAGGGCTGCAGACTACCACATGCCTCCTCTGATACATGTGGAGTCGCCAGTCGCTTCTTTTCACCTGGCAGTGAGGAGTTTCATTAGGGGGACGTAGCGCGTGAGAGGATCATGCTACTCCCCCCAGTCCCCCCCCCCCCAAACAGGCGCCCCGACCGACCAAAGGAGGCGCTAGTGCAGCAACCAGGACATACCCACATCCGGCTTCCCACCTGCAGACATGGCCAATTGTGTCTGTAGGGACGCCTGACCAAGCTGGAGCACACCAGTGTTGTAGAGGTATAACAGATAATTTTGAAAAAGTTCCTTGAAGAAAATGCATCATACCCCCAAGCTCTTAATGTGCAGAGTAAGAAAAAGTTTTTGTTTCCTGTTGCCAGGTGTCAAGGCAGGCTGTTTTCTAGCATGAGTTGATGAGCCTGTGTGAAATGAAGAGGCCCTCAGACCAACGGTCCTCAATGAGCATTCCAGCAGCATTACTTGATAGGGCTGCGTTCAATTAACCGTTTTCTTTATTCAAATCGATCTTCATCATAACTATCTGATTATCGATTCATTTCATTCCTGAATTGATCTTTTAATCCCCCCCCCCTCTTTGACGTGTGAAACCAAAATTACAGACCTATGGAAATTAAGATCAGAAACTGCTCTAGGGCCAATTCTTAATGTAAATATTAATATTTTTAATAATGCAGCAGGTTAGAGGGTTCCTTATCCATCCATCCATTATCCAAACCGCTGATCCTGCTGTCAGGGTTGCGGGGATGCTGGAGCCTATCCCAGCAGTCATTGGGCGGCAGGCGGGGACACACCCTGGACAGGCCGCTGGGCCATCACAGGGCCATCACAGTGTTCCTTATACAATTCACAGCATTTGCTCTCTGAGAATCTGTATCGTAATCGAGTTGAATCGGAAATTGAATCGATTTTGGACCTTGTCAATCTGAATCGAATTGATTCGGGAAATCACTGGCGATACCCAGCCCTACTATTTGGTTGAAAGGGTGAAGCTTACAGTTCAAATTCATTTGAACTTAAACCCTAAATCACTCTGAGCTGTGCAACATGAGGAAAATTAGACCCTACCTGTCTGAGCATGCAGCACAACTCCTGGTAGAGGCTCTTGTAATATCACACATTAACTACTGCAACTACTTACTGGCAGGTCTCCCTGCACGCACTTTCAAACCTCTGCAAATGATCCAGAACGCGGCGGCGCGTCTGATCTTCAACCAACCCAGAACAGCACATGTCACGCTGCTGTTCATATCCTTCCATTGGCTTCCAGTAGCTGCCCGCATCAAATTCAAAACCTTAATGCTCGTTTACAAAACGGCAACTAAAACGGCTCCCGCCTACCTGAACTCCCTCATTCAGGTGTACACTTAGTCCCGCTCACTACGCTCTGCCAGTGAAAGGCTCCTGGCACTTCCGCCGCAGCAGGGCCTTAAGTCACAAGCCAGACTCTTCCGTAGTTCCCCGGTGGTGAAACGAGTTACCAAACTCCATTCGATCCACTGAGTCTCTCTCCATCTTTAAGAAGAAGCTAAAGATCCAGCTCTTTCATAAACACCTCCACAACTGATGGCATTAATATAAAAAAAGAAATTGCTTCTATGCACCCTATGGGCCTTTGTTCACTTCCTGTTGACACCTATGTCCTATCGGACTTGCACCTAGTTTTTTGGCACTGACTTGCGTTGTTGCCTCCTGACTAGCTCCTTGCTTGTGTTGTATTAACTCTGATGTACATCACTTTGGATAAAAGCATCTGCTAAATGAAATTATAACATGTAAGATATCATTATATTATCATAGCCAGAAATCAGAGTGTAGGATAGAAAATCGGAGAAAGGATTTTCTGATCGGGTAGGCCTCAGTGCCAAGTGGGCTGGCCCAGGCCCGTCTAGGCCCATCCACAGCCACCCGTATGGTAGACGTGTGCATGCCTTATATCTGATGAATTCTATAGATACAGGACATAGTTTCAACATTGTCTAAGAAAGCTTTACCAAAACACTTAAAATGAAAATGTAGAAAATGTAACTCCTGATGCTCTGTTCCCTGATTGTGGATTATAGTAAAAGAGATTTTAAGGTAGTCTGAGGTCAGTGGGCAGAAACAAATAAAGAAATTAAAAAAAAAAGAAGAAAAACCTCAGAGCTATAGGTGCAATTCCAAAGAAAGCTTAGCTTAATTTTTAAGAAACCAGGCCAAGAGTCCTTAACTTTTCAGTAACTGAATGTACCAAGGCTGCATGGTCGGTGCACACTACCATTGCTAAATGTAGTGCAGTAATCCATGAAGAAATTAGAAGGAAAGAAACCACTGAAAAGTGCCCCCGCTGCACATTAATAGCGATGAGAAAGACTACGTAATTTTGCCAGTGCTAGAAACGGGAGTAATGGCGTACATATTAACACGTTGGGCCTCATTTGTTCTTTACACACCCAAGGAATTTTTTTTTAGCCCTGAAGTTTGTCTCAGAGACCAGTGTGGAACCGGGGTGACCCCTGAATTCAGACATCAGTTGGCTCACACTGACTTCTTCGCAGGCCTGGCTGATTATTCATTGCAAGAGGTAGACAATAGCTGTTAGGAGGAAGGAATTACAAATAACCATCAGGCTTTGCTTCTGACTGTTAGCTTGAGAGCTGTGTAAGAACAAATTTGTGCGTACGAACGATTGATGAATGAGGCCTAATGTCTCTAAAAAGCCTAATATCACACTTGGGTGTGGTATGGCACCTTGTTTGAGACTTCAGTCGACTAAACTGAAATTAGATCATTTTTTATGACAAAATGTACAAAAAGATGTTACCATAGGAAGTTTGAATAAAATAGTATACACAACAGCTTTTTGCCAATGTGCCACTTCAACCCAAATGAGTAAAGGTGTAGAGTACAAACTAGAATTTGATTGGAAAGGGTTCTTTTCTGACAAATGTATTACATTTCAGTCAACTGTGGACAATGGGGCTTTGCACTGATCTTTGACCATCCCCAAATAAATATACTTTAAACTGATTCTGTCAGGAGAACATCTTAAGTAGGGCTAATTTCCCTCATAGGGACTCCACATCTGTTGTATTCATCATTTTCTAGTCTCTTCTTCCGAACATCTGTTGTCTTTATGTGTCTCCATCAGAAGGTATCAAATGCTGCTGCTGAAGCAGTAACCTGCACCTCAGCAGAGAATGACAAAAGGAGAGCTCTGGCCTCATGTGGTGTTTGTCAGTCTGTTAGCCGACTGCTTGTGCTAAGACAGCAACACTCAACACCAGATCTCAGGTGTTTCAGCACATTCTGGCCCTCTTGTTACTTTGGAGAGAGAGGTATTCTTGGGTGTATGCACTTTGTGTCTTTATGTAAATGTATATTTCCTCCAGTGTATTTTCATTTCATTCCATTTGCTTGTAAGGTTTTTATCAGATATTTTATGAGATTGCCATTATTTGCATATTTTGACATTTTAGTGCAATAATAAATGGAAGTATTTGGTTGAACTCTATAGGGCTAGAACAGAAAAATTAGATTTTTTTTTACTCTGCATATCTAGCAGAAGTGCTGACCCCATGCTTGCTTTTCCTTTTTCTATTCACCTCGGAGAAATCAAATAGGTCGAATATAGAGCAGTAATCACATAAATACTGTGGTGCCTCATTATCCCTATAGAGCGTTCAATTCAAGCACTTACAGCCAAAACAACAAGAGTTTGACTACAAGGTCAAAACCCTTTTTTTTATTACTATTTATGCACATAAAATGGCAAATGAATTTTCTGAAAATTTCAAACTGACTTTTGCCCTGGTCTTTCCACCGCTGCCTTCAGCATAATTTGTTCATGGTCTGTCTGCATCGTCAACATGATGTCGCCACAAAACCAGCCTACAGTAGAATTAATTCTGACAACAAACTCCTTGTTTGAATAAATAGGCCTAAGAGGGAAAACACTGACCAGTTTTTCAGACCAGCTGGGTAAATGGAGCTTTGCAGTAATTAGAGGATGAGGCTGCAACACTTGGTCTCTTAGCCCGGAGACACGGTCCTTTCAAGGCTTCTTCAGGCTCATGCAAGAACATTCTCTTAACTCACTCGTAAATTCATTCTTACAAGTGCACAAGAGGTACCAGCGTCAGTCACAAAAAATTCTTCCTCGCCCAAATTTCCTTTTACATATATGCAAACGTTGAATGCAACTGCTTTGTGTGTAATAGCTAGGTTTGTACTACCCTTACTTATGCCTGTACTTACATTTGAAAGAGTTTTCTAAGAACTCACTGAAAGGAAATGAGTTGTTATCCAGAGGTCTTACTTGTTCCCTCATAATGAATAAATAAATAAGTGTGTGTGTGTGTGTGTTTATGTATATATATATGTATATATACTTTTATCAACACCATTAATGGTTTCTAAAAAAAACACCATATATATATATATATATATATATATGGCACAGTAGCACTCTTGCACCTCCAATCCGTTTCTCACAAACTGAAAGTTTAGTCATTGCTGTATTGGGAGATTGATGGGCCTAAAACTACATGGGAGTCTACCCGAAAATAAGCACTTTGTTCTTTGAAAATAATTTTGAGCAAATGTGGAAGTTTGTGAAACATAACCAAATGAGGGATGGCTTGATCGAACGTGTACTTGTGTAAATAAACATGGACGGTGGATTATGTTCCCTCAAAAAAAAAGAAAAGGTTAGCACTGTTGCCTCACAGCAAGAAGGTCCTGGGTTTGAACCCCAGGCTGTCCCAGGTCCTTTATGTGTGGAGTTTGCATGTTCTCCCTGTGTCTGCGTGTGTTTCCTTCGGATGCTCCGGTTTCCTCCCACCATCAAAAAGACATTCTATTCCCTTCCATTATCCAAGCCACTTATCCCAGTTGGGGGAATGCTGGAGCCTATCCCAGCAGTCATTGGGCAGCAGGCGTGCAGACACCCTGGACAGGCTGCCAGGCCATCACAGGGCCGACACATTCACACTTAGGGACAATTTAGTACGGCTGATTCATCTGACCGTTGGGCTGTGGGAGGAAACCGGAGAAATTTGTCAAAAAGGCATGCATGTTAGGGTCTGTGTCCCTGAGCAAGGCAATGGAAAGAAGAACTGGAGTTGGTCCCCGGGCGCTGCAGCTGCCCACTGCTCCTGTACAATAGGATGGGTAAAATGCAGAGAACACATTTCATTGTAACCTGTACAGTGACAAAATAAAGGGATTTCTTTCTTTCTTCTTTCTAAAATAAACTTAATTTGATTATGCAATATTTTTATGTAGGACGGACTATTAAAACCGTACTCTCTATGAGGTGGACTAATGATTTATGGACTTCTACCATGTTTCCTCAAGGCTTAATATTGTTGGACTTTAACAATCAATTATGAAATTGCTTTTATTTTTCTTATATTTCACTTTTGTGTTTTTTTTTTTTTTAATTTCTTGAATGTGTAAAAAGCAAGTATACATTCTTGCAAAGAAGCACACTTTCTAAAGATCCCGCACATTCAGAAATCCAGCTATTTTGCTGCCCCATATAAAATACTTAATGTTTCACTTTGGAGAAGCCTCTGGTGAACATAAGAGCTTAACCTGTGCTACTGACTGAGTCCTTCTCTCCATCTGTCTTTACTTAATGTCTCACATTTCTATTTCTTTCTAATCTCAAGCTCCCTTGAGGCCTAGGGAATAGACATAATCAGACATTGCAGTCCAGACTGAAGACAAGCAGCCTGACAGACCCACACATTTCTGCAAACTCACAGAGTTATTCAGTCTCTTGCTAACATTCTTCTCCTCTCCGTGGCAGAGTTTAGCAGCTTGCTCCTCGGAGGTGTAAGGAAGGCTGTCATATCTGATATTTATGTCGCCGACAAGGTCAACAAACACACGGGAGGCATGCCACATTTCTTCTACCGTCGTCCCCTCCGCCATGCTATTTTCTCTGCCTCTGTGCACCCACTTTGCACTTGCGACAGTGTGACACCCAGGTCCGTGCTTGCCACCCTCCTCAGTAGCGAGATGTCATTGTAAACTCACTCCAGCTTTCCACTCTCTCACCCCTGAAAGACTGCCAGCGGCCATTTTCTGCCACCAAAATGCCAGCTGTTTGTATCTCCGCTAGTATGAGAGCCAGTGTATGTTAATTGGCCGCTGTGCATTGTGGCAGAGGACCATGGTCCACTGTAATTTTACCCTCCCAATGGATTTACATAAGTTAGCAGTTGACGCTGTTTTTGATTATGACTGGTAACACAGTTTGTACTTTCTCTCCCAGCAACTCTGACTCAGAAACACTTTCGCTTCAGACACACACACAAACACACACACACACACACTGATAATGGCTTTTGTCTGTAAGGTAATGGAGACCCAAAACAAGATAATAAATCTCATTAATGGGTGAACACATTTAGCAAAATGCTTTTACTTTCAATTTGGAAAGTAAATTGGAGAGAGAAGCCAATTTGACTACAATTAGCCATTTGACCGCATACTTCGGTGAAACTGCATGATTGAGCTTTTATGATATTGCTTATTTGTGGGTGGTCTTAGGCTATTTGGGTACTGGAATGGTCTCGTTTCAAGCTCTTCAGATTATGGGTACCATGTATGCGCACGCTGTTCAAACAGGCGCAACTCGCTTCATTTTGGCCTTTTGTGACTTGGCTGTCAGCAGACAAAATAACTGCATTTATCTGTTTTCTTCTCTTTACTCCGCTCTGTTGACTCGCCTGGTCCTCATCCCTCCTGTTTATCACACACAAAACGGGAAATGGCGAAATCAGTGATCTATGCTTGATTTGTTAATTGCTCTTGGTAAATATATGGTGGTGATAAGCTAATGGGGCTTTTATGTTACGTTACTTAGTCAAGCATTTGGAAGTGTGTTAAAAAAAAACTAGCCAGTTTCCTTGCAAAGTACATACACATCTGTGTGCATTTATGATGGGTTTGGAAGAAGCACATTAGTGCTTTTTGTGGTGAAGTGCTTTGCTTAATGGCACATATGCCGGTATAGCATCCTCTTTGAAGATGTCTTAGACATTCACAGTTCAGCTGGTCTCCAGGAGTCTGCATGTGTTTGTTCATCAAATATAAAGGTAATGGTTGTCAAATGCTGTCATCAAAGCCATCAACCCTAAGAAAAATGGGTTTTCCTTATAGGCAGCACGGTGGCGCAGTGGTTAGCGCTGTCGTTTCACAGCAAGAAGGTCCTGGGTTCGAACCCCGGGGTTGTGCAACCTTGGGGGTCATCTCGGGTCGTCCACTGTGTGGAGTTTGCATGTTCTCCCTGTGTCTGCGGTGGGTTTTCTCCGGGTGCTTCGGTTTCCCCCACCACCAAAAAAGACATGCATGTTAGGGTTAATACTCCTGTCTGTGCCCCTGACCGAGGCATGGCGAGACGAACTGGAGTTGGTCCCCGGGTGCTGCAGCTGCCCACTGCTGCTAGCTATACGGCTGGGATGGGTTAAATGCAGAGCATAATTTCCTACGGGGATCAATAGAGTATATATAAAATTTTTAAAAAAATGTGTCATGCCAACTTGAGTTGTTGACCCTAGGAATTTATTTTTTCCTCATTATCCAGCCCTATTTCAAGAGCAAATGGTGCTCATGTTTTCACATTTTGACAAATGCACTCTTTCTTGCTGTAACTGTCTATCCTTTCTCTCTATATCCATCGTTCTTGCATGCAATTTTATGTCCCACCCTTTCTCTCGCTCTCTCTCTCTCTCTCTCTCTCTCTCTCTCTCTCACATACACACACATGCACAGGGCAGACATAGGGTTGGTGCTGCTGCTGGATCAGGTCCCATTATTGAGACTGAAAATAGCCAGAGAGGCAGATGGCCCTGTGCACATGCCCTTTTCTTACTGGTCGGAAGTATCTGTAAGCAAATAAAGTATGGCACACTCTATACATTGAATTTTGCTGCCCTGTACTTATGGAGCAGTAATGTATGTGAATTTACTGAGTAAAGTGTTCTTCTGTATATGGCTCCACAAATTTCCAGAGACATTAAAATGAGGGGGCCGGAGAGTGTGCTCCAATTATCAGGGCATCACACTGCTCAGCCTCCCTGGGAAGGAACTCTGGGGTGCTGGAAAGGAGGCTCCGACCGATTGTCGAACCTCGGCTCCAGGAGGAACAATGCAGATTCTGTCCTGGCCGTGGAACAACAGACCAACACTTTACCCAAAATGATGGAATAAAAATATATTTGAATAGACAGTGTATCTATATTTAGGGTCAAATAGGTTGAACATGTCTACATTTTGGAAACTAGGACACCCACAGTAAGCTATAATTTTCTAGAGAATGGTGTCTTGTTTTCCCTGTAAATTGGGTGGGTTTTTTTTTTTCAGTAGGTGGTTGGTCAAGAACTTGAAAGTAAGTGACCTGCCAGTGCCTTGTGTATGATCGGAGTTTTATCTGTGGATGCCAAGCAATGCATTAGTCAACAATTATGTTAATATGCATTGCTTAGAAGATTCGCACACGCCCTCCTTTCTCTCTTTGACTTTCTTTCTCGTCCCACTTTTCTTGGAATCTGTGGCACTATGATGCCGTTTTATTACCTCTCTCAAGCTCTTTGTGTAAATTCATCTCTCCTACTGTATCTCCCTCAATCCAGCCATCATAACTTATTTCCCTCTTGTTTTCTTCACCTACCCACCACACATACGCACTCACGCACTCGTCCTCTGCCTCAACAACCTACTTTTTGAGGCTTGTTCTGAACACACTCTTATTTGGCCTTCTTTCACCCTTAGGGACATTCCGCTGTACCTTCTGCGAGACGGAAGTGGAAGAGGATGAGTCGGTGGTGCCCAAGAAGGATGCCAGGACTCTGGTGGCACGCTTCAACGAACAGATCGAGCCCATCTACGTGCTGCTGCGGGAAACGGAAGATGTTAACCTGTCACACGACCTCCTAGAGCCTGAGCCCACAGAGATCCCCGCCCTCAAACAGAGGTTTGTCACTGCTTTAGCTCTCTGGAGATGATGCAGCACCAAGTTCACATGTTTAGCATGCATGACAGCAAGACTACTTTTCCCATGCGAGAATCCTCCTGCAGCTGATTTGACAGCAGATCAGAGACCAGCCTTGAGACCAGCAAAAATTAATATTACAGCGATGTTGGTTTTTTTCTTATAATTTTGTTACGTATAGTGCATAATTTAGTGACAAAATGGAATACAGGTTACTGGGCAGAAAAAGCTTAAAGTGGCAATCTCAAATTTTCCAGTTGCCTTCTTTTTGGGCATATACTTAAAAGGAGTAATTTTGAAACCGCTGTCTAGTGTGTCCAGCACAAAACCAGAATACAAATAATTAAGTCAGAACAAATACTTCAATCAGTCAGTGCTTGTTCCTCCGGTCCTCTCTGGTGGACCAACTGCTGCTGTGTGACGCTTTGGATTTTTGTGGGGAATGTCGCCACGGACACACTTCTGTATTTCTCTGTATAACTGTAGCTGTAGGGGCTTTGATCAGTGGCCGATAGGCTGAAGTGTCATTGTGTCGTCTTGTTGGGAGAAAGATGGTAACGTAACGAGAGATTGTTTGAGATTATTACTTTAATCACAGATTCTGTAGGCAATCTGGAATTCACTTTCGATAAAACGGCTCCAGGATTTTTCTCCTATGTCTGACGAATGATTTTAGATCCACATTCATAAAAGCATAGGTTTACCACAGTGGCCACAATTTATCGCTCTAGAGATATCCTTGTATTGGGCCTCTGAAGAATTCATCTGTCAGGGTTGTTTTCTTAGCCAAACCCGCACCAAGCTATTCTTCTTGGTATCGATTTTCCCAACCAGACAATTCCCCATTACCCCCGTTAGCAATTAAACTACATGGAACCATTCAGCTATGACCTCAAGCCGCTTCTACCTACTTTTCTTAAACCTCTGATCCTTGCTCTCCCCAGCCGTGAACGCGCTGCGATGGCGGGAGCAACCTCAGCTGGCCAACATCGCGAGGCCTGGTCCAACAAGGGCTCTTCGTATGCCGACCTGTACACCCAGAATGTGGTCATTAGCATGGAGGAGCAGGAGGACCAGCGCAGGCAGGCCGCTGAGAAAAAGGCGACCAAGGAAGGGCCTGTGTGGCTGACCCAGAGCACCGTGCAGGGGGCTTACAGTGAACCCAACACCCTTATGAACAGTGAGTGCAGCTTTCCTCCCTCTGACACTTCTATTTGTTTGCGTAATTTTGGATTCTTCTCATATTTGTTTGGTTTTTAAGATTAGTGTTTTTTTGCTCTGTTTTTATATTTAGGGAAGTTCAAATTTGGGCTAAAAGAATGCATCTCTATTTCGCTTTCTTTTTCCTCTCCTCCTATTTGTATCTTTTTTGCATCCTTCCTTGCTCTCTCCACTTCCCTTACCCTAGCTATGAGAGAGAGAACTGTTTGTTTAAATTTGTCCTTGCTGCTGTTTAACCAACCTATCTACTCCCCTCAGTTTGTCTCTTTGTCCCTACCTTTTAATTCATTCTTTGTTCTTAAATTTTCCATGCGTTGCCAGGTGGAAATGGGAGTTACAGGTCAGCCAGGGTTATCTCTCTCTGTCAGAGGCCTCCTTTACTCATCCACCTGAAACTAATATTGTTCCATCACCCCAGGGCTCGCCGATATCGGGCCTCGCCAGACTCCCGTTAAACCACAATTGCCAAACTGATGCTGACAAGTGCATGGCTGAGTTAGGACTGCTCATTAATTAAATCCAGTCTTGTGAAAATTGCATGCATTATGCTGCCCGAAAGTCCCGTATCACAGGTGTGTCTCTGATCTGGGAACATTTTTGGTATCTGGAAATGGAGATGTCATCTGAAGGACACTGGGATTTAATTTGACTTATACACAGACTGTCTTGGCGCAATTAGAGCTTTGTGAAGCCATTAGCTTGTGTAGAGATTTTTCTTCCACGTCAGAGGTTCCTTTCTTATGATGCAGAGAGCTGAGACTACATCCAAATAAGATGCTAATTCATGAATCAGCCAATTAATTAAATCAATCAGTGTGTTTTTGCTGTCTTTCATTTTTTGCATATGAAAATCCTAATATATAATTGTCTTTTTCACAGCTGGAAACATCACCCATGGAGCCCAGGATGGCGCCGCTGGTCATGGCATCAACCAGTCAGACGAAGAGGAAGTGATGCGCACCCTCCTCATTCATGAGAAAAGGGCTTCGGCTTCATCGGGCGGAGGCAGTTCCAGCACAGCTGCCAGGGCACTCACTTCGGCCACAGGCAACGCAAGCGACTCGGAGAGCGACACCAGTGAGTCAGAGGACGAGACCCCCATGGCTCCTCCCCCAGCTGTGGCCGCTCAGCATAGGCAGGAAGAAGAGGATGATGATGACGATGATGACGAGGGGATGGGTGATGAGCCGATGGTGATGGTCGGGGGCAAGGCATTCTCATACAGAGAAGTGAGCCAGCGGCCAGAGCTAGTGGAGCAAATGAGTGCACAGGAGAAGGAGGCCTACATTGAGATGGGGCAGAACCTCTACCAGGACATGTTCTACTGAGTGTACATGTACGCCCAAACTGTTCTGATGCTAAGTGTTTATTCTGAGAACCAAACATACACATACCTTCCACTTTCATTCTGCATCACGTCTGAGGACAAGCTTATGGACACAGCTTTGTAAGAGGAAAACTGTAATATATTTGTATACATGTCTGGCATTATCCAGGCCATTTTCTGACAGTGTTTTAATATGTGAACCGTGCTTTCAGTATTCTGCCCCAGAGTTTGTCCTTCATACATACTTTTATTGGGAGAAAGTCAAATAGCTGCAGTGTATGCACAAAGTGCCAATTTATAGTTTCTTTTTTTTATTTTATTCTTTTTTAAATGTATCTCTCTAAGGCCTTAGGTTTTCCCCATCATGCCGAAATTGTAAATGAATCCACAGAATTAGAACTTGAAAATTGAGTTCAGAAAAATATAGAAAATTCAGGAAATTCAAACTTTTGAGAACATTGCTGTGGAAATATTCAACCATTACTTGAAGCAGTTTCTATAATAAAAAGGTAAATAAGTAAATGTTAAACCTGTGTTTGAAGTGCTGTGAGTTTGTTTGTTAGTTAGCATGTTTATCTGTATACACCAGAGGAACCAAGTGAGTTTTTCATGATCTTGTAGCATTGTCAGTTTAGGATCTTGAGTGCGTAAGGATGCTGGTGTGTAAGGCTTGGCAAATGCCAAACTCATTATTGCTTTCATTACATCTTATTTATAGATTTTCTCCGTCATTAAAGGCCCCAGTATACACTCACTGAGCACTTTCTTAGGAACAACACTAATAGTGAGTAGGGCCCCACTTTGCTCTCAAAACGGCCTCAATTCTTCATGGCATGGATTCCACAAGATGTTGGAAACATTTGTTTTGAGATTCTGGTCCATGTTGACATGATTGCGTCACACAATTTCTGCAGCCTTGTCAGCTGCACATTCATGCTGCGAATCTCCTATTCTACAACATCCCAAAGGTGTTCCATCGGTTTCAGATCCGGTGAGTGGGAAGGCCACTGAAGAACATTGAACTCTTTGTCATGTCCATGAAACCAGTTTGAGATGACTTTTTGCTTTGTGACATGGTGCTTTATCATGCTGGAAGCTGGAAGTAGCCATTAGAAGATTGTTAAATTGTGGCCATGAATGGATGCACTTGGTCAGCAACTATACTCAAATAGGCTGTGGCATTCAAGTGATGATTGATTGGTATTAATGGGTCCAAAGTGTGCCAAGAAAATGTTTCCCCACACCATTACATCACTAGCCTGACTGTTGTCACAATGCAGGTTGGGTCAATGGTTTCATGCCGTTGGCGCCAAATTCTGACACTACATCTGTGTGCCTCAGCAGAAATCGAGATTCGTCAAACCAGGCTATGTTTTTCCAGTCTTCAACTGTCGCCTTAACTTTCTGTTTTTGGCTGACAGAAGTGGAGCTTGATGTGGTCTTGCGCTGTTGCAGCCCATCCACCTCAAGGTTCGATGTGTTGTGAATTCCGAGACGCTTCTCTAGTCACCACAATTATGCAGAGTGGTTATCTGAGTTACCGCAGCCTTTGTCAGCTTGAATCAGTCTGGCCATTCTCCATTGACCTCTCATCAACAAGGCGTTTCTGTCTGCAGAGCTGCTGCCTTTCACTGCATTTTTTTTCACACCTTTCTGGTAAACTCTAGAGACTGTTGTGTGTGAAAATCCCAGGAGATGAGGAGTTACAGAATTACTCAAACCAGCCCATCTGGCATCAATTATGCCGAGGTCGAAATCACTTGAGGTCATATTTTTTCTGTATTCTGATGGTTGATGTGAACATTATCAGAAGCACCTGACCTGTATCGGCATGGTTTCATGCATTGCACTGCTGCCACATGATTGGCTGATTAGATAATTGCATGAATAAGTAGGTGTACATGTGATCCTAATAAAGTGCTCCGTGAGTGTAAACACAGATTATTTGAAGAGGGGTAAAATGGGGGCTATATTGATTTTCCTGTATTAAATCAAATATCCTATAATATTGGTTCAGAAAAGTCACAAATATAAAGGGACTAAAATGATCATTAGGTTAACGTAAAACTGATTATATAGCACTTTAGTCCACTCTCCCCTCATCTTTACATCACCATCTTAGGCTACATCCAGGTGAGCGTTGTAAATTCAGTTATTCCTTGTCAGATAGACACACATGTATTAAGCCCCCGACAAACACACACAGCCCGCAGGGTTATTTTCCTTTGAGGCTGCTTGGCTGTAAAAAAAAACTCAGATTTAAAGTTTGGATTGTTTGATGTTAACAAGGTAGTCTGCAGGACAAGGTCTCCTGCTCACAGGCCACTTTCCTTTAAAGCCAGGCCTTTAAAACTGGCCCGGACCTGACATTTGCTGAAATTAGGCTGCTTTATTCCCCAAATAAATGTGAGCAATATACTCACACATTTACACCTAGGGACAAGTTAGTACAGCCGATTCACCTGACCTACATGTCTTTGGACTGTGGGAGGAAACTCACACAGGCGACATGCAAACTCCACACAGGATGACCCCCAAAGTTAGATTACCCCGGGGTTTGAACCCAGGACCTTTTTGCTATTAGGCGACTGCGCTAACCACAGTGCCACCCCCAAGTGTTAGCTTTAACAAGCAAATTCTATCCAAAGGAAAGAACTGTTAAGGGCTCATGAGTTATGAGCATATTTTGAATACTGCAAGGAGATAAGTGTGTGGGCCCTGTGATGGCCTGGCAGCCTGTCCAGGGTGTCTCCCCGCCCAATGACTGCTGGCATAGGCTCCAGCATCCCCGCGACCCTGAGAGCAGGATAAGCGGTTTGGATGATGGATGGCTGGATGTGAACAGTATAATAGCAACACCATTACCCGTGGCGATAGCTGATACTGATTCTGTTTAGGTTTTTTTGTTTTGTGTTTTTTTTTTTTAATTCTCATCTGTTCCGCTTTCTTCCTTAGCGAAATGTTATGGCGTTATTGTGGTGGGGTTATCGCAATTTGATCATCTCAGTGACACATACCATGAGCATAGAGTGAATTTTGTACTGCAAGATTTTATATATATATATATATATATATATATATATATATATATATATATATATATATATATATATATATATATATATATATATATATATATATACACTGTAACGTGCATGGATAAGAAGACACGCTGGCTGCTAGGTTGTGAGTCTGACCCTTTAGTCTAGCGGTTAGCGATGTCTCCTGCGGTGCGGGCGATACGGGTTCGCTTCCCGGCCGTGGCAGCTCCTGTGGTTGGCGGCGTTGTCCCCCGAATTCGCTACAATATGTAAAACTTTCTTTTGACTGTTCTTGACCAAACGTGCTTTTGTAAAAGGAAATTCCCGTGTTTCCGTTCGATTATGCATAATCACGGATACATGAAAGAAAAAAATATCCAAAAATTATTCGACAAGTTTTTTCGCGTTCGATATTGCGTCATGACGCAGGACGCGCGCCGTCTCGCTGCTCGCTGCGGGGAAGAAGGGGGGGGGGAGAGGGAGGGAGGGGAACGATGTCGGCTGGACGAGAGACCCAAACGATTTCGGAAACACGAGTTGGGTGCTGAGAAAAGGGGGGACAGAATGAAAAAGAAGGAAGAATTTCGTAAGTCACCGCGAGGACTGCTGGATGAGTTTGTCAACACTTCCGGAGACGCGGTGGTTCGTTACACTGTGACTGTGACGGTAGGCTACATATTGTAACGTGCATGGATAAGACGGGGTGTAGGCACGGAAGTAGACGTGATTGGTTGTTGGTTAGGGTTTGAACTCTTTGAATTTCCATCGTTAGCTATCGTTACGGTACGATCTGGTAATGTTAAGGTCAGTTGTAAGCTAGCTAGCCAGCTAAATGTGTCAGTGCGGATCGTTTGTTTCAAGTCAGTGCGCGTTGAGGTTCCACGCTGCCTATTGGCCGACGCAACAGCCAATCACGGCTACTTCCGTGCCTACACCCCGTTGGATCTAGCGTCAACCAAATTAAATGCGGGTCTCTAAACCAGTGGTTCTCAACCTTTTTGGGGTCCTGGACCCCCTGCGTATTTTTGATCTACCCTGAGGACCCCTCCACCTGATCTTGGGGGAGGAGGGTTGCAATTTGATAGAAACAGTAGAAACTGCATTTTAAATTGCATTATAGCATTTATTCACTCTTTGGGGCAAAAATAAGAGCTTTCAGTTGCAACTTAGATATAGTTAACAAAACAGAATTCTTATGCAGTAACTTTCAGATATATGTAACAAAACAGAATATGTATGCAGTAACTTTCTGATATATGTAACAAAACAGAATATGTATTCAGTAACTTTCAGATATATGTAACAAAACAGAATTCTTATGCAGTAACTTTCAGATATATGTAACAACAGAATTTTTAATGCAGTAACTTTTAACAGTGCAAACGTGAGCGAGATCTCTTATTAAAATACAATAAATTAAACTTGTGAAACAGATGTAATTAGAGTAAAAAGTCATGTTACCCTTTATAGTTTAGGTAGATAAAGGTCTCAGTCACATTTGAGTAAAATAATCCTATTTCTATAAATGTCATAGGATCTTTTTTCAAAGATATTTTATTTTCACGGACCCCTTGCAATTACACCACGGACCACTAGGGGTCCGCGGACCCCCTGTTGAGAAACACTGCTCTAAACTACGCGCGCGCGTGCATGTATGGGAGGGTGGGATGGGCAGCGCTGAGTCACGTGACGCAAGTTAAAGAGAGGAGTAGAGGAGAAAGAGCAGAGCATGCGTGGAAAAGAAACCCAACTCAATCTTTTCCCTAATGGTTGAAACTGCCTGTTGATTTATGATATGATTTGGATTTGGCGCCTGCAGTCATGATGAAGAGAACTGCGCCTCCAAACATGTTGAAGAGAAATTCTCTTCATCATGGTTGTGGGTGCCGTTTAGCTAGCGGGCCATACTCGTCTGATCCCACAGCATACTTTTATTGTCCTTTAGCAGGGGTTTTCCTCGTAAATAAATCAAATTTCCATTAAACGAACTAAAACGGTAATGACTCATTCATACTAATTATTAAAAACGATTTATATTAATAAAAGTTCTTGAGTCACACATTTCAGTTTTTCAGTTATTAAGACATGTACTTTGAATGTAAACAAGGTGCCAGAGTGCATAAAAAAGCATCAAAATAGAGCTTGTTTATATAAAAAAAAAATTCTGGGGGAGAATCCCCCCAGACCCCCCTACAGAAGTCCCTAAGCCCCGAATGTCCTCAAATCCTGGAAACGCCCCTGATCTGAACCTGTAGGCCTGAAATATTGAATTGTCACATACTTTAATAATTTAACATCCCAAAATACAAGTGACATCTGAGTTGACTTGATGATGTAAAGCCAGTAGTTTTACAGCCATATTTTTTCCTTTGAAGGACTATAATAGCAAGAAATCATGGCTGAGACTATGTGCATGATGATGCTGTATTATTCTACTTGTTAAAAATGTATTGCACCGAGATTACGTGTGCAGTAGACCTAGAATAACTCCGTGCAGTAGAACTAGAATAGCTATGTGCGTGTGACCTTGATTTATGCGCATACATGTCATTGAGCAGGGCCTTGCACGTCAAGTTCGCACAGGGCCTCACACCCCACCTGCGACGGCCCTGCTTCAAGGCAAATATGAAATCCTTCAAACTACTGATTCAAGCCTGGTCATGTAAATCCTTTGCAAATCGTGACACAAAGCTTGTAGTATTTAGTGAATAAGTTGGCTGTGATGTTTAGCACCATACAAAATATTTTGCTGCCGGTGTAATGTTATTTCATCGAGCGAAAAAAAAAAAGCAAAACTTGACCCTGCTCATGAGTAGCCAGCTTGTTTTACACTCACACAGATCAGTGGTTTACACAGAGTAAAAACGTATATTATTGATGAAATATTTTGTCCTTTAATTATTATTTAACAAGGTAACACATTCACAACTTGGAGCTACAGCTAGAAGTGTAAACATAGAGCGCCCCATCTGCAGTAATTGGAAGTTAAATGGCTTGCTTAAAGCTGCAATTCTGAAAAATTACATACAAACAGATGTTCTTCATAATTATTTCTGTTGTTGCCATATCCAAGACAATTGCTAATCCACAGATGTTTTCATCGTTAATGCTTTTGTAGTTGCTTATTTCAATGGTGACTGTCTTGCACGGCTTTCCGAGATCATTCAAAAATACACCCAAATATGACGTGGCATACGGTATTTTACATCTTTACCAAAGCAGCCAAACATGGGGGGAAATAAGGGAAAATGGCAAGTTTAAAAAAGAAGTGAAGTTAATAACAATAATTGTGAATCCAAATCTAAGCAAATATAAGAGAAATTGGGTTCCGATCTGGCTCAAAGCCATCCGGTCTTCTCTGTTCCCATTTGGTTAAGGTGGAAATGTCAAGATCTGCAGGTGCAGGCATCTGACCTGTTGATGTATTCCTCACAAATCTCCAGGGGACTCCCAACCAGACCATACCTCACTTAAAAAGAAGCGGATGGACACCTGCTGGGCATAGCCTCAAAGGTCACGATGAAACTAGGACCTAAACTCATTAGAACATGAGCCGCCCTCGGGACGGCTCAATTAAAAACCAATTGGCGTTAACCCACACTGTGTCCATTGATCTGCAGAGGTGAGCCCAAGTAGGGGGATAGGTGGGGTCACAGGGAGGGTGAAAGCAACCCTGCAGGGGACACCTACTAACCAACACCGCTGCAATGAACGATGGGGACCTGCAAGATAAGTTGGTTTTTGTATGTGGTGACTTTAATGTTGATCTGTTAAAATTAAATGAATATACAAAGACTACAGGTTTCATCAACACCATGTGCAGTATAAGTCTCTATCCCATGACTACAAGACCAAGTAGGATTACAAAAGAGAGTGCAACATTAATTGACAACATATTTACAAATGTAATTGGGAAAAAGTGAGTGGATTACTCATAAATTATGTTACCATCTGCCTGTTTTTGCCATTTTCCCAAGGGATCTTAAGAGCAAAACTGTTACCAATATTTGTCAGATGACTTGACAGAACACCTAAGAAAATTGCAGCCTTTTAGAATGACCTGATGAAACAAAATTGAAAAACCGTTTATATTGACGATCCCGATAGAGCTTACAATGCATTTCTGGCAACATTATTATTATTATTATTTACTACTTTATTAATTCCCCTTGGGGAAATGCTTCCTCTGCATTTAACCCATCCTACCTGTGTAGCTAGGAGAAGTGGGCAGCTGCCATGCAGCACCCGGGGACACAAATTAACACATCTACATGATAAACACTGTCCATTAATAAAGTGCAGTAGGAAACAACATGATCTGGACAAGCCATGGATCACTAAAGGGCTACAAAATGCATGTAAAAAGAAAAGTACACCCTTTAGGGAATCTCCAAAGTATAGGACGCAAGAAAAAGAAATCAAGTATAAGACATTAAAAAACTGATGTGCTTAATTAGATCTCAAAAGAAAGAACATTATAGGAAATTGCTAGAAACAACAGCAAAGGAACATGGAGAGTGTGCAATAGCATAATCAAAAATGGAACTAGGAAAGCAGAATACCCAAGTAAGTATTTCAAGTGCAATAATGATATAAATAATTACAAAAAGACATTACTGATTAATTAAATTAATACTTTGTAAATGTTGGTCCAACTATAGAAATCGAAATTCATGTCACAAGCTATAAGGATGGTTGGGGAGATAGGAGTTTTGAAAACAAAAATTCAGTGTTCCTTACAGGAGTTCACGAAGGTGACATTATTTAGATAGTAAATAAATACAAAAAATAAAACATTTATACGTGTGAATTCTTTTGATATGACACTTATAAAAGATAAAATTGAATGCATTGTGAAACCATTCACATATTTGTCATCGATGTTTCCGGACAGGTATTTTCCCCACCAAATTAAAACAGCCAAGGTAATTCCTATTTACAAAAATGGGGGTAAACACTTATTTCCCAAATATAGACTGGTTTCTCTGCTTCCTCAGCTTTCCAAAATATTGGAAAAAATTTATTTTTTTAAAAACTTGACAGTTTCATTAATAAATACACTCTACTAAGTGATCACCAGTAAGGATTTCGGTCCAACAGGTCCACTTCACTGGCAGTAATGGAACTAGTGGAGGAAATAACAGTGATAGGCAACAAAAAGAATATACAGTTGGGGTATTTATTGACATAGAGAAGGCTTTTGATACCATTGAGCGTGGTCTTCTTATGAAGAAGCTAGAAAAATATTGGATTAGAGGGGTAACATATTCTTGGTTGAGGAGTTATCTTGAGAAAAGGCATCGATATGTACAGATAAATACCACTGAGTCTAAACTCGGAAAGGTTACTTGTGGGGTGCCTCAAGGCTCTGTGCTGGGACCCAAACTGTTTATACTCTACATAAATAACATCTGTAAGGTGTCTGCATTATTAAAATTTGTATTATTTGCAGATGATACCAATACATGTTGCTCTGGGGAAAAAAATGAAACTTTTGGAAGAAATGAATGAAAACTTTGAAGAAATGGTTTGACGTTAATAAATGATCATTAAATTTGAATAAAACTAAATTCCCTGTGTTTGGTAATCGTAAAATGAATTCCACTGTTAATATCATGATCAATGATGTTGAGTGATAATAGATCATAAACTCTGTTGGAAACCATACATAAATCATGTTAAATCAAAAATGTTCAAGTCCATTGCATTATTATGTAAAACTAAAGATATATTGAACAAGTACTCACTATAAATACTGCATTGTTCTCTTATAGTTCCATACATTACCTACTGTGTGGAGATATGGGGAAACACGTATAAAACAAACAAAAATCCAATTTTCATACTACAGAAGAGAGCAATAAGAGACATCAAACAGATTATCATGACCCAACCACTGCCCTATTTATTACCTCTCATGCTTTAAAAGTCAGTGAGCTGGTTGACCTTAAGACTGCACATAAAATGTACAAAGCAAAGAATAACTTGGTTCCTGACTGTCTACAAAACATGTTTAAAATCACAGAGCCAGTATGGTCTTAGAATAATTTGCAATAATAAAAAAAAAACAACGGCTAGGACAAATATAAACAAATACATAAATAACTGTTAATGTGGTTAATTTATGGAATAATTGTGACAGGGAATTAAAAATGTGTAATGCACTTCTTCTTGAAATAAAAAATGCTCAAAAATAACATAATAAATGAATATAAAATGGAAGTAAGAACATAATGGAGTAACATGAGTATTGAAATGCTATTGACACATGACATGAAACGTTTGATTTTGAATTTTAGGACGAGTTTTTTATTGTTTGTTTTTTGTATGAGGTAAAAAGGGTAGGCAAAATACGCTAAAGCTCCAGCCTACACCTTTTCAGCCAATAATGTTTATTTCTTTTTGTGTTTGATATAATTTGTTATGACAATTTATGATTTATAAGCTTGATGGGAGAGAGTGAGAGCAAGAGGTTACTGGCCTGGATACAAGTACCTCAATCATAATGCGTTAGTAGTTGCTGACTGCAGTTTGAGCACATAAATGTCAGCTCTTAAAGAATTGGAGAAAACATTTTTATCGTTTCTTTCCCTGAATTTATATGATTGAAGTGGTTATCCTTAATTTCTTCAGTTTTGGGGGATTTGGTGATATATGGTGGTTTATTTTTTATGCTGAAAATCTTAGAGTTCCATTCAAAACAAACGTGATCCTGAACGTTTAGAAAGCATTCACATGCAGGTCACAATTTTCGATGGTCACCTACTCTGGTGTAGCCACCAGCATGGTTTGCTTGGCTGTGCCATTATAGCACACAGCAGTAAGAACACATTGAGAAGGCAATCCAGTAGTAGCATGGTCATTTTGGAGAAAGAAAAATGTTAATTAACACAGTAATATTGAGCAACATATCATCCATATCAATAATTCCATTTAGCCTAATTACAATCAGAATCAGAATAATCTTTATTTGACCATGCATGTTTACACATACATGGAATTTGACTCCGGTTTAGTGGCTCTCAATGTACTTATATGGAATAACAACACAACAATCTTCAGGAATGTATACAAGGGATGACTATATACAGGTGAAACAGGAGGGCAGTGGTGCAGAGTGCAAATATGCTGGAATAAATCTGTTGACAGGTTACTTATATATATGAGGTAGGTGGACATGACAGAATATGTATGTATATGTACAATATACACTATATACAGCATGCTTAGATTTATTATGGCAATGTTAAGTGTTCATTTGAATGACTAGCCTACGGAAAGAAACTGTATTTATATCAGGTTGTTTTGGGGTACAGTGCTCTGTAGCGCCTGCCAGAGGGGAGGAGGTGGAACAGGGTGTGACCAGAGTGTTATGGGTCTGCAGTGATGTTGCCTGCTTGTTTCCTGAGTCTGGAGGTGTATAAGT